>NW_022995373.1:3196989-3496989 GCF_004354385.1 Drosophila innubila
AAATCAAATGTCATACGTCCGAGTTGCTCCCCATTCGCAAGTCCAATGCTTATGGTAAGGAAGAAAAATGGATCTCATCTCTATTTGGAGTACCAGTACGCATTATAGCAGACCAAGGCAGATGTTTTGTCAGTACAAAATCTAAAGATTTCTGTGCTACGCAACAAATTGCCTTACACCTCATGCGACAGGCGCCAGTCGAGCAAATGGCCAGGTAGAGCGCACCATGAGCACCATGAAAAGCATATGATGCAGCGGTCGAGACTTGTCAGCGATCCTGGCAGGATGCTAAATGACATTCAGCTGGCAATTAACAGCACGACAAATCAGAGTTACTAAATGTAGTCCGTTAGAATTGTTAGTGGGAAAGAGGCAAGACCTTTAGGTATGATGGCAATTGAGACCAATAGCAAAATTGACAGAGAATTATTAAGAAAAACAAAGCCATAAGCAACATCAATAGAAACGCCAATTACGATAAAACCAGATTTGATAAAAACAAAGCAAAAATTGTAAAACACAAGGTTGGTGATCATATCTTACTCAAGCTGAGGAAAGAAATCAAACTAAGCTGGATCCCAAATTTAGGGACCTTTTTGTATTCACTGAAATCCTAGATGGAGACAGATATCTATTAAAGTCATTGACGAGATAAGCGCACATTCAGCGTATGACGATATTTCAAGAGCTTTACCAAGCAACGATGTGTCGGATGAGCTAGTAGATTTGGATGACAAAGATTGGTGACAATTCTGAACATATCAGTCAACATACGTGGCACTAAGAGAGTGCGAGTAAGCTCATACACGATGACTGTGCGCACCACAGTAGTCACGCCGTGCAAGGCTTGCGATCATGGCGTGCTGAAGCCATAGGTGATATTGTGGCGAAGGCGGAGGTTAGAAGAGACCCAGATGGATACGCTCCATGTATTATCGCTGGCACAAGCGCAAGACCTATAGACGTGTGATGACAAATAAAACATAGAAAAGTATTTTGACCGATGATACTCTTATGAATTTCTTTGATGATACACTTTTGTGAAACTCATATATCATATATTGCACTCTTGCTTGATAAACTAAAGTCAAATTAAAATAATAATTAAAAGTTTCAACCAACACAACTTTGAAATTATTTTTATTTAGTATTAACTGAATGTTAACCGATAAGTATCAAAATAAAAGATGAGTTATTCATACTGAAATACCAGAGTTACTACTGACAGTAAAGATCTTAGGTAAGTTGCCTCTGCCGAGAGCATGGTCCGAGTGTTGTTCAGTAAACAATGTTGGCGTTCACTGACAGGTCAAAATGACGGTGTCAAACGGAAGAACTGACTGATTTAAGATGAAGATGAAAGGTCTTTCTTTTCCGGTTTTGGCTGGTCGTAGTGTACAGACGTGTTGCGAGACTGATTTAATCTAACGTTAATCTGAACAATAATCACTTCGGGACTTGCTTTGCTGCCAGAATATAGTTAAGTAAAGATGAATGATAACGTTTTTCCGACAAGTATATTACACCACTTTAAACTTGATTCTGAGACGTATCATTTTCTTGTCAAAAATCATGGGAATTGAACGAAAAATTTAACATGTAAAGTGCTAGATCCAAAGTCTGACCAAAGTCAAACAGTCATAGCTTGTCAAACATTAATTGATTTTCAAGAGGAATTTCATTTTGATCATAACTTAGCATCTTGTTTCATTCTGCATTCAAATTTTATCAATATCTTAAAAAAAGTATTAATGTTAGAGCTCGATATGATTGAAATACTCCCCCCTTTAATATTTGGAAAATTGAAAATTTTAAATCTGAAGTTTTCACGTTTAATAAACTCCTCCTATCATAATTAGTATAATACAACACTTTAAACTTGATTCTGAGACGTTTCTTTTTCTTGTCAAAATCATGGAAATTGAACGAAAATTTTGACTCAAAGTGCTAGATCCAAAGTCTGACCAAAGTCAAAAATCATAACTTTGTCAAAACTGAACGACTTTCAAGCAATGTCATTTTAATCATGGTTTGGCATCTAAATTCATTCTGCATTCAAACTTTATTAATATCTTTAAAAAAAGTTTTTATGTTAGAATTCGATATTGATGGTAATAATCGGCCTTTGATATTTTGAAAATTAAAAATTTAAAATCTCAAGTTTTCACTTTTAATAAACTCCTTATATCATAATAGGTATTAAACAACACTTTAAACTGGATTCTAAAACTCCCCATTTGATATTTTGAAAATTTAAAATCTCAAGTTTTCACTTTTAATAAACTCCTTAATTAGTATAAAACAACACTTTAAACTTGAGTCTGAGAGGTTTCATTTTCTTGTAAAAAATCATGGGAATTGAACGAAAATTTTGACTGGTAAAGTGCTAGATCCAAAATCTGACCAAAGTCAAGCCGTCATAACTTTATCAAATTTGAACTGATTTTCAAGAGGAATGTCATTTTGATCATAATGTGGCATCTAAATTCTTTCTGCATTCAAATTTTATTAATATCTTTAAAAAAAAGTATTTATGCTAAAGCTCGATATTGATTAAAATACTCCCCACTTGAATATTTTTAAAATTGAAAATTTTAAATCTCAAGTTTTCAATTTTAATAAACTCCTTATATCATAATTATTATAAAACAACACTTTTAACTTGATTCTGAGACGTTTCATTTTCTTGTCAGAAATCATGGGAAATTGAACGAAAATTTTGACTTGTGAAGTGCTAGATCCAAAGTCTGACCAAAGTCAAACCAATCATAACTTTGTCAAAACTGAACCGACTTTCAAGCAATGTCATTTTGATCATGGTTTGGCATCTAAAGTCAACAGTCATAACTTTGTAAAATTTGAACTGATTTTCAAAAGGAATGTCATTTTGATCATGGTTTGGCATCTACATTCATTTTGCATTCAAATTTTATTAATATCTTAAAAAAAAGTATTCATGCTTGAGCTCGATATGTTATATACTTGATATTTGGAAAGCTGAAAATTTTAAATCTCAAGTTTTCACATTTAAAAAAATTTTTTCTATCATAATTAGTATAATACAACACTTTAAACTTGATTCTGAGACGTATCAATTTCTTGTCAAAAATCATGGGAAATTTAACGAAAAATTTGACATTAGATCCAAAGTCTGACCAAAGTCAAACAGTCAAACCTTTGTCAAATTTGAACTGATTTTCAAGAGGAATGTCATTTTGATCATGGTTTGGCATCTAAATTCATTCTGCATTCAAATTTTATTTATTTCTTTAAAAGAATTTGTGCTAGAATTCGATATTGATGGTATTTTAATACTTTGAAAATTGAAAATTTTAAATCTCAAGTTTTCACTTTTAATAAACTTCTTATATCATAATTAGTATAAAACAACACTTTAAACTTGATTCTGAGACGTATCATTTTCTTGTCAAAATCATGGGAAATTGAACGAAAAATTTTACATGTAAATTACTGATCCAAAGTCTGACCAAAGTCAAACAGTCATAACTTTGTCAAATTTAACTGATTTTCAAGAGAATGTCATTTTAATCATAACTTGGCATCTTGTTTCATTCTGCATTCAAATTTAATTAATTTATAAAAAAAAGTATTTATGCCAGATTTCGATATTGATGGTAATACTCCCCCCTTTGATATTTTGAAAATTGAAAATTTTAAATCTCAAGCTTTCATCATTAATAAACGTCTTATATCATAATTAGTATAACACACCACTTTAAACTTGATTCTGAGACGTTTCATTTTCTTGTCAAAAATCATGGGAAATTGAACGAAAAATTTGACTTGTAAAGGCTAGATCCAAAGTCCGACCAAAGTCAAACAGTCATAACTTGGTCAAAACTGAACTGATTTTCAAGAGGAATGTCATTTTTCATGGTTTGGCATCTTGTTTCATTCTGCATTCATATTTTATAAATATCTTTAAAAAAAAGTATTAATGCTAAAGCTCGATATTGATTGTAATACTTCCCCCTTTGATATTTGGAAAGCTGAAAATTTTAAATCTCAAGTTTTCACTTTTAATAAACTCCTTATATCATAATTAGTATTATACAACACTTTAAACTTGACTCTAAAACGTTTCATTTTCTTGTCAAACTCATGGGAAATTGAAAGAAAAATTTGAAAAGTAAAGTGCTATAACCAAAGTCTGACCAAAGTCAAACCGTCATAACTTTGTCAAAACTGAACCGACTTTCAAGCTTAATGTCATTTTGATCATGGTTTGGCATCTTAATTCATTCTGCATTCAACGTTTTTTTATTTCTTTAAAAGAAGAATTTGTGCTAGAATTCGATATTGATGGTATTTTGATATTTTGAAAATTAAAAATTTTAAATCTCAAGTTTTCACTTTTAATAAACTCCTTATATCATAATTATTATAAAACAACACTTTAAACTTGATTCTGAGACGTTTCATTTTCTTGTCAAAATCATGGGAAATTGAAAGAAAAATTTGACAAGAAAAGTGCTATAACCAAAGTCTGACCAAAGTCAAACAGTTATAACTTTATCAAATTTGAACTGATTGTCAAGAGGAATGTCATTTTGATCATAATGTGGCATCTTAATTCATTCTGCATTCAATTTTAATAAATATCTTTAAAAAAAAATATTTATGCTAGAATTCGATATTAATGGTAATACTCCCCCCTTTGATATTTTGAAAATTTAAAACTCAAGCTTTCACTTTTAATAAGCTCCTTATATCATAATTAGTATTAAACAACACTTTAAACTTGATTCTAAAACTCCCCATTTGATATTTTGAAAATTTAAAATCTCAAGTTTTCACTTTTAATAAACTCCTTATATCATAATTAGTCTAAAACAACACTTTAAACTTGAGTCTGATAGGTTTCATTTTCTTGTAAAAAATCATGGGGAATTGAACGAAAAATTTGACTTGTAAAGTGCTAGATCCAAAGTCTGACAAAAGTCAAACAGTCTTAACTTTGTCAAACTTTAACTGATTTTCAAGAGGAATGCCATTTTGATCATAACTTGGCATCTTGTTTCATTCTGCATTCAAATTTTATTAATTTCTTTAAAAAAAAGTTATTATGTAATAATTCGATATTGTTGGTAATACTTCCCCCTTTGATATTTTGAAAATTTCAAATTTAAAATCTCAAGCTATCACTTTTAATAAGCTCCATATATCATAATTAGTATAAAACAACACTTTAAACTTGATTCTGAGACGTTTCATTTTCTTGTCAAAAATCATGGGAAATTGAACGAAAAATTTGACTTGTAAAGTGCTAGATCCAAAGTCTGACCAAAGTCAAGCCGTCATAACTTTCAAGCTTAATGTCATTTTGATCAATGTTTGGCATCTAAATTCATTCTGCATTCAAATTTTATTAATATCTTAAAAAAAAAGTATTTATGCTAAAGCTCGATATTGATTGTAATACTCCCCCCTTTGATATTTGGAAAGTTGAAAATTTTTAATCTCAAGTTTCCAATTTTAATAAACTCCTTATATCATAATTAGTATAATACAACACTTTAAACTTGATTCGGAGACGTTTCATTTTCTTGTTAAAAATCATGGGAAATTGAACGAAAAATTTGACTTTTAAAGGGCTAGATCCAAAGTCTGACCAAAGTCAAACCGCCATAGCTTTGTCAAACTTGAACTTATTTTCAACAGGAATGTCATTTTGATCATAACTTGGCATATTGATTCATTCTTCATTCAAATTTTATTATATTCTTAAAAAAATTATTTAAGCTAGAATTCGATATTGATGGGAATACACCCCCTTTGATATTTTGAAAATTGAAAGCTTAAAATCTCAAGTTTTCACTTTTAATAAACACCTTGTATCATAATAAGTATAAAAAAAACACTTTAAACTTGAGTCTGAGAGGTTTCATTTTCTTGTCAAAAATCTTGGGAAATTGAACGAAAATTTTGACTTGTAAAGTGCTAGATCTAAAGTCTGACCAAAGTCAAACAGTGTTAACTGTGTCAAATTTGAACTGATTTTCAAGAGGAATGTCATTTTGATCATGGCTTGGCATCTTAATTCATTCTGCATTCAGATTTTATAAATTTATATAAAAAGTATTTATGCTAGAATTCGATATTGATGGTAATACTCCCCCCTTTGATATTTTGAAAATTGAAAATCTCAAGATTTCGCTTTTAATAAACTCCTTATATCATAATTAGTATTTAACAACACTTTAAACTTCATCCTGAGACGTATCATTTTCTTGTCGAAAATCATGGGAAATTGAACGAAAATTTTGACTTGTAAAGTGCTAGATCCAAAGTCTGACCAAAGTCAAACAGTCATAACTTTGACAAATTTGAACTGATTTTCAACAGGAATGTCATTTTGATCATAACTTGGCATCTTGTTTCATTCAAATTTTATTAATTTCTTAAAAAAAATTATTTAAGCTAGAATTTAATATTGATGGTAATACTCCCCCCTTTGATATTTTGAAAATTTAAAATTTAAAATCTCAAGTTTTCACTTTTAATAAACTCCTTATATCATAATTAGTATAAAACAACACTTTAAACCTGATTCTGAGACGTACCATTTTCTTGTCAAAAATCATGGGAAATTTAACGAAAAATGTTACATGTAAAGTATTAGATCCAAAGTCTGACCAAAGTCAAGCCGTCATTACTTTGTCAAATTTGAACTGATTTTCAAGTGGAATGTCATTTTGATCATGGTTTGGCATCTTTATTCATTCTGCATTCAAATTTTATTAATTTATATAAAAAGTATTTATGGTAGAATTCGATATTAATGGTAATACTCCCCCTTTGATATTTTGAAAATTGAAAATTTAAAGTCTCAAGCTTTCACTTTTAATAAACTCCTTATATCATAATTAGTATTAAACAACACTTTAAACTTCATCCTGAGACGTATCATTTTCTTGTCAAAAATCATGGGAAATTGAACGAAATATTTTACATGTAAGTGCTAGGACCAATTTGACCAAAGTCAAACAGTCATAACTTTGACAAATTTGAACTGATTTTCAACAGGATTGTCATTTTGATCATAACTTGGCATCTTGTTTCATTCTTCATTCATATTTTATTAATTTCTTAAAAAAAAATTATTTACGCTAGAATTTGATATTGATGGTAATACTCCCCCCTTTGATATTTTGAAAATATAAAATTTAAAATCTCAAGTTTTCACTTTTAATAAACTCCTTATATCATAATTAGTATAAAACAACACTTTAAACTTGAGTCTGAGAGGTTTCATTTTCTTGTCAAAAATCATGGGAAATTGAACGAAAATTTTACATGCTAAGTGCTAGATCCAAAGTCTGACCAAAGTCGAACCGTCATAACTTTGTCAAAACTGAACCGACTTTTAAGCTTAATGTCATTTTGATCATGGTTTGGCATCTTAATTCATTATGCATTCAAATTTTATTAATATCTTTAAAAAAAGTTTTTATGCTAGAATTCGATATTGATTTTGAAAATTGAAAATTTAAAATCTCAAGACTTCACTTTTAATAAACTCCTTGTATCATAATTAGTATAAAGCAATACTTTAAACTTGATTCTGAGTCGTTTCATTTTCTTGTCAAAAATCATGGAAATTGAACGAAAAATTTGCATGTTAAGTGCTAGATCCAAAGTCTGAACAAACTCAAACAGTCATAACTTTGACAAATTTGAACTGATTTTCAAGAGGAATATCATTTTGATCATGGTTTGGCATCTTATTTCATTCTGCATTCTTTTTTTTTTTTTTTTTTATTACTTTGCCTTTATGTATTAAATCTTCTCCAAGGAGACTTACAATAAGTTTATCAAATCTTATATTTAAAGCTTAACTAACAGTCATGTTGACTTAATATGATCAACGGTGGCCAGGGGTATTGCTGGGCTGGAAGGTCGTTTTGTTTAGGCAGGGTTCGACTGGAAACCTGAGTTAACTGTTGATCAAGAGAATTTGTGTGCAAAGATAGCTTAATGTTGTAGCTCGCCTTTTGTCTTGCTATCTCATCTTTGACGTATATAACGTTTAAATCTCTATGAATGTTCTCGTTTCGAACATACCATGGTGCCCCAGTGATAGTCCTCAGGATTTTGATTGTGCTCGTTGATGACATCAATATTGCTACTGCACGCGTTTCAAAGCTGCGAGCCGTAGGTCCACACTGGTTTAATGGTGGAATTGTAGAGTAGAACCTTGTAGTCTAAGCTGAGAGGAGACTGGGATTCAAAAGCCAATAGAGGTTGTTGGCTTCAGTTTAATCTGCGTTTTGCTTCAAGGTGACGACGCCAGGTGAGCCGCCTATCAAGATGAACGCAAGGTACGTTACTTCTTTGGCTTGTGGAGTTGCGTATTAGACAGTGCTAACGGAGGACATGTTTGCATGTTGAGTAAACGTGATGTGTTTACACATTTTTTTATTTATTTTAATACGCCAATTCTCTACTACCGCCAAATGTTCAGCTAGACGTGCTGTTGCTTTCTTGGAGCATCTGGAACGACTAAGAATTGCGGTGTCGTCGGCAAACGTAGATGTTGTTAGCCGCTCGTTTATGGGGATGTCCGCTGTGTAAATTATGTATAATGTTGGTCCCAATACACTTCCCTGGGGAACTCCAGCTTCTATAATATGATCATCAGATATAGTAGTGTTGCATCTCACTGCGAAGACTCTATTGTAGAGATACGACTCGAGAAGCTTATGAGTGTACACTGGAAGCGTCGATTTGATTTTATGCACGAGACCTTCAAGCCGTACTCGATCGAAGGCCTGGGAGACGTCGAGGAATATTGCGCTGAAGTATTCCCGATGTTCGTATGCTGTACGTATTTCTGATGTTATTCGGTTAACTTGCTGATAGTTCCATGCTTTCTCGGAAGTAATGTTGGGATTGTGTTGGAATTATGCGCGTCAAGAGGCATTTTTCAAAAAGCTTAGACAAGCACGGTAGTAGGCTAATTGGTCTGTACGATGATGGTATTATATGGTCTTTTCCTGGCTTGGGAATCATTATAATGACCGATTTCTTCCATTTTTTTGGGAAGTAGCCGAGTGTTGTAATCGCGTTGAAAAGTTTACAGGTGAGGAAAATAGCACAGTTTGGAAGTTCAATGATCATTTTTTAAGTTATTAGATCGCAGCCTGGAGCTTTCTTTGGTTTCATCTGTTCTTTTATGACTTTTACAATTTCATTTGGACGAAATTAAGGTGGTTCAGGTTCGCCAGAACTATCAGATACACAGGATGATAGTAAAAACGAATTTGTTGCGGGATTTGGTTGGAATATATTACGTAGGTGAGCAGCAAATGTGTTGGCTCTGTCTTTGTCAATACGGGCCCAGCAGCCTGAGGAGTTTCGATCGGCGCACTTAGCGTAGGGTGAGCCCTCCACAAAGGATGCTTGGTACTGGTTTGTGATAATTGCTCTATGTAGAGGCGTTGGGCATCTGCTTCTTTATGCTTAAGAGCGTTGCTGAGTCTGCGTGAAGTATCTTTAAAGCGTTGTTTTGTAGATGGCGACCTGAGACCCATTCACGTCACCAATCGTCGCTTTTCCATAACAAGTTGTTCTATTTGAAGATTAGTTTTACGTTTATTGGTCTGCATGCGCGTGTTGTGGAGTGATTTTAGCTGCAACAAGTACAGATTCTAGTAAATCAGCAGAGCATTCGATGTCGCTTCGATGTTGAAATGCAGGGCAACATCGAGGTGAGAGCTAACGTATTTCTTGTACTTGAGCCACTTGGTTCTGTGTGTTAGAGAGTCTATTAGAATATTCCCATATTCCGGGATTGGAGTAGATTTAATACACGGGAGAGGTCGGATGAAAGATCCGAAAGTGCGCTTGCTTATCAGATTGGTGGGATGTTTTTTGTCACAGCAAAATCTATTAAGTCTGGTTGTTTGTTAGGGTCTGCTGGCCAGTATGTAGGACTACCCAGGAAACATAGTTGAGTTTGTTTGCTTGGTTTTATGATTGCGTTGTATAGCTGCCTTCCTTTGCGGTCACAAGGCGAGAACCCCAGTGCGGGTGTTTCGCATTATAGTCTCCTGCTGCTATAAATCGCTGTCCCAGTGAATTGTAGAATTGCATGAACTGATCTTCAGAGATTGTAAAGCGGGGAGGACAGTATACAGCGGCAACAGTAAGATTGCTGATGTCCTTTGTGGAAATCGTGTTTGATGCCGTTTCTTATTAGAATATGTTCCCGCCGTGCGCTTTTCCATCCGGGTGATCTGTGGCGTAGAATATGTATCCACGTATTTGAAAGTTATATTTGTCGTAAGGTGCGTCTCAGAAAGCAGCATTACATCAATGTGATTGTCGTATAGAATTGGTTAAGTTCAAGTTTATGCCGTGAAACACCGTTGGCGTTCCACAGAGATATTCGTAGAGGTACCATTGATTATTTGATTGTTGAGATGCAAGCATCTGTATCAAAGTGTTTTGATTTTGCATAAGATTTTGCATAGTTGATCTCATAAACGACATGAACTCCATCATACTTTGTTGTAGGGTGAAAATCATCGTTTCAATAGGGCTTTGTGACTGCTGCATGGGCTGCTTTGCGTTATCCATACTCGAATCTTCTTGTATTACCCTTGGGGGCGCTGCTAAGGGAGTTGATTTTTGAAGGCCAGATTTTAGAGCATTAGCGAAAGATATGCCGTTGAGAGTGTTTGCGGGACCAAATGAGGACCTGGCTGCTAGCGAAGAAGACGTCGGAAGACGTTGGGATGCTATAATTGCACCTTGCAGGTGCGGATGGCGCGCTGTTGGTACACGTCGGATGCGGCTTTTTAGTTCCTTGTACACAGGACAGCCTCTGTAATTAGCAGTGTGATTTCCACCGCAGTTTCCGCACTTTTTTGTACTAGGGTCATTCTTGTTGACTTGGCAGGAATCAGGGCCATGGGAGTCTCCACAAGCTACACATACCGAACGCAGCGTGCAGTACGTCCTGGTTTGAGCATTGGACTGGAGCATTCCGTTTGTGTGGTTCCTCAACAGTGATCCGGTAGATCGGGTGCACTTCATTTTTCTTTGGGACTTAACTATCTGGCTCCAGCTCAACTTTGAAGAGAGGTTGCGGTATCTTGCTTTTGTTTAAAATATTTGTGACTCTCTTAGCGAGAAAGCCCTTATCTTTTAACGCACTTGCGACCTCGGAAGGGGTTACATCCGGTTCAATACCTTACCAATACCTTCAATACCCGCTGCTTTTGACGCTGCGCTTGCAATCAAAGCAGTAGTTGAAAGAGCTTGCGCTTGGTCAGCAAAAGATGGTACGACGACTGTTGACACAGTTAACGTTTTTGTTGCCGCGACTTGTACGCGTTAGGTGGTGATAGTGGATTCCGCGGTGAGGGTCGGTAATGGAGAGGCACACCTTCGCCCAGTTTTGAGTTGTAGTTGGTAAAATCGAGAGCAAGAACGCGCTCTCACATCTTCTACGGCTAAGAGGTTCTGCTTTGATTTTTCGGCTGTTGTGTGTTGCGTTTGTGGCTTTGGCTTTGAGCTAAAGTAAGTGCTATTTTTGGCCAAAGAGAGTCGCCGCTCGTCTTGCTCGCGCTGACTTTGGGCACTGGTATCGTAGTGACTCATCGAAGTTAACACTTGCTCAATTCAAATTCTATTTGATTTGTTTATAGTTTATATATTTGTTTAATTACACTTTCAAAACTAAGTGGATGATCGTGCGCATCGCACTAGGGGCTCCTGGCCTAATTTTAGATTTTTTCCGCACTTGGGTACTATTTAATTTTGATTAATTCGGAGCGCTTTACAGAAACACGTCCGCACGGTCCGAAGGTAGATTCGATATTAGAGCTATGCCCAAGTTTGTGTTATACCTATGCCTCACATATTATCTACGTATAGCTATACATTGCTTTTGAGGTTGATGAGAAACTTTTTGTGACTTCTCAATTTCAGCTAACGAATCAATTAAGAAACCAAATCATAATCAGAATGAAACTCCGGGTGATAATCGGAGTAATATTGACAGAGTTATGCATTAGTTTTTGTTATACCTATGCCTCACTTATTATCCACGTATAGCAATACATGGCTTTTCAGGTTGATGAGAATTTTTAGTTACTACTCATTTTCCGCTTAAGAATCAACTAAGAGACAAAATGATAATCAGAATGATATTCCGGGTGAAAATCTGACTAATTTGAGTTTGTGTTATACCTATTCCTCACATATTATCCATGTATACATGGCATTTCAGGTTGATGAGAACTTCTACTTACTACTCTTTTGTCAACTTAAGAATCAATTTTGAGACCAAATAATAATCAGAGTGATATTTCGGGTGAAAATCGGACTAATTTTGACAGAGTTATGCCTGAGTTTGTGTAATACCTATTTCTCACATATTATCTACGTGTACATGTCTTTTCAGGTTGATGATACATTTTTAGTAACTACTTATTTTCAGCTAACGAATCAATTATGAGACCAAATGCTAATCAGAATGAAACTCCGAAGGAAAAACGGAGTAATTTTAAAAGAGTTATGCCTGAGTTGGTGTTATACCTATTTCTCAAATATTCTCCACGCGTTCATGTCTATTCATGTTTATGAGACATTTAAAGTAACTACTACTCATTTTCAGCTAAAGAATCAATTTGAAGGCAAAATGATGGTCAGAATGAAACTCCGGATGAAAATCGGAGTAATTTTAACAGAGTTAGGCCTGAGTTTGTGTTATGCCTATTCCTCACTTATTATCTATGTATACATGGCTTTTCAGGTTGATGAGAACTTCTACTTACTACTCTTTTGTCAGCTTAAGAATCAATTTACAGACAAAATGATAATCATTATGATATTTGGGGTGAAAGTCGGACTTGTTTGGACAGAGTTATGCCTGAGTTTGTGTAATACCTATTTCTCACATATTATCCACGTGGACATGTCTTTTCAGGTTGATGAGACATTTTTACAAACAACTCATTTTCATATTCCGGGTGAAAATCGGACTACTTTTGACAGAGTTATGCCAGAGTTTGTGTTATTCCTATTCCTCACCTATTTTCCTCGTGTACTTGGCTTTTCAGGTTGATGAGACATTTTTAGTAACTACTCATTTTCAGCAAAATAATCAGTTAAGAGACCAAATGATAATCACAAAGAAATTCGGGATGAAAATCGGAGTAATTTTAAAAGAGTTATGCCTGAGTTTGTGTAATACCTATTTCTCACATATTATCCACGTGTACATGTCTTTTCAGGTTGATGATACATTTTTAGTAACTACTTATTTTCAGCTAACGAATCAATTATGAGACCAAATGCTAATCAGAATGAAACTCCGGAGGAAAAACGGAGTAATTTTAAACGAGTTATGCCTGAGTTGGTGTTATACCTATTTCTCAAATATTCTCCACGCGTTCATGTCTATTCATGTTTATGAGACATTTAAAGTAACTACTACTCATTTTCAGCTAAAGAATCAATTTGAAGGCAAAATGATGGTCAGAATGAAACTCCGGATGAAAATCGGAGTAATTTTAACAGAGTTAGGCCTGAGTTTGTGTTATACCTATTCCTCACATATTATCCATGTATACATGGCTTTTCAGGTTGATGAGAACTTCTACTAACTACTCTTTTGTCAGCTTAAGAATCAATTTAAAGACAAAACGATAATCACAAAGAAATTCGGGATGAAAATCGGAGTAATTTTAACAGGGTTATGCCTGAGTTTGTGTTATACCTATTTCTCACATTTTCTCCACGTGTTCATGTCTATTCATGTTTATGAGACATTTAAGGTAACTACTACTCATTTTCAGCTTAAGAATCAATTTGGAGACAAAATGATGGTCAGAATGAAACTCCGGATGAAAATCGGAGTAATTTTAACAGAGTTAGGTCTGAGTTTGTGTTACACCTTTTTCTCATATATTATCCATGTATACATGGCTTTTCAGGTTGATGAGACATTTTCAGTCACTACTCGTTTTCAGCATAAGAATCAATTTAAAGACAAAATGATAATCATAATGATATTTGGGGTGAAAGTCGGACTAATTTGGACAGAGTTATGCCTGAATTTGTGTAATACGTATTTCTCACATATTATCCACGTGTACATGGCTTTTCAGGTTGATGAAACATTTTTAGTAACTACTCATTTTTAGCTTTCGAATCAATTTATAGACCAATTGCTAATCAGAATGAAACTCCGGATGAAAATCGGAGTAATGTTAACAGAGCTTTGCTTAAGTTTGTTTTATACCTACCCCTTTTTCTCATATATTATCCACGTGTACGCGACTTTCCAGGTTGATAAGACATTTTCAGTAACTACTCATTATACCCGTTACTTAAAAAATAAGTAAAAGGGTATATTGTGTTCGTTGGAATGTATGTAACAGGGAGAAGGAGGCATCTCTGACACTATAAAGTATATATATTCTTGATCAGCATCAATAGCCGAGTCGATATAGCCATGTGTGTCTGTCCGTCTGTCCGTCTCGTCCGTATGAACAAAAGGATCTCAGAGACTATAAGAGATAGAGATACCAAACTTTCACTCACAGACTTCTATATACCCCACGCAGATCAAGTTGGTTTCAAATTGAAGCTTCGCCCCTCCGCCCCCCTGCAAAGAGCGAAAAACCTTTTGCTCGTCTGTTTGAACAATGGGATCAGAGACTATAAGAGATAGCGCAACCAAATTTGACAGACAGATTTCTATATACCTTACGCAGATCAAGTTTGTTTCAAATTTAAGCCACGCCCCCTCCGCCCTTGCAAATCGCGAAAACCACCACACCACAGTATTTAAGATAATACGTTTTTGTGTATTAGAGTTGCAAGTTGCTATTATCTATTATCCATAAAATCGCATCAAGATCGGACAAGTAGAACAGAAGTATTAACGTGCCGAAGCTCTTGAAGCAAAATTAGCTCCTTAGAGTATGCAATAGTTTTAATATTATTAGACTTAACAAAATACATCAAATAATTCTCAACTGGCTCTGACGACGTAATATGACATTCGGCTTGAATCGCTACTGAATCAACCCAAATGGTACCGATGAATCTTCAATGATGATGGAACTGGCATCTATCGAATCGTATTGAGCATACTACTGCATTTATGCAAATGTATGTTGTTGAGCGTGTCAAGTCACCGGCTACCATAGAGAGGTCGCTAACCAAGGGGATTGACATTTAGCAAAATTATAAACCTGAAGAAGTAACAACAGCAACACAATATGCCAAGCAAACTTTTCTGTCATTCTTGTGCCTAAGAATTCTCAACTGGATTCAGGCAATATAAAATAACAAAAATTAATAATAACAAAATCCTTTTTTCTTAAAAAAAAAATTCTTAAAAAAATACTTTTATACATATTTAAGCTAAGTAACGGGTATCCTATAGTCGGGATCTTACGAATCAATTAAGAGACCAAATGATAATCAGAATGAAACTCCGGATGAATATCGGATTAATTTTAACAGAGCTATGCTTAAGTTTGTGTTATACCTATGCATTTTTCTCACATATTATCCACGTGTACACGTCTTTCCAGGTTGATGATAATGATAATCAGAATGAAACTCCGGATGAAAATCGGAGTAATTTTAACAGATGAAGGGATGAGCACGTCGCGCAACTCAATTTTTGCTATTTGCTCATTTGTTTGTTGTCATTGCATTATTTTGACGCTACTGTTTAGATCATTAACAGTAAGAAACAAAAATGTTAATCTCCAGAATGTTAACATACAACATTTGCAATGCGTTGGCAGGGACTGCACCGCTATTCACCGTATGCGATATATCGATAAATCTGACAAATCGTCTGGCGCATGCATCTTTATCGGTAATGACGCCGCACTCCGTCGATCTGTCTCTTTGATGAACAAGTGGACAAGTGCAATTGGCATCGAATTGATTTATAAATCTTGGAAACATCCACCTGAGTGAACATAAATTCAGTTCTTTTTGCGGCACTAAAAGTGCATTCAATTTGTGTATCGTGCAAACGTGCACATAGTGTGTGTTTATTGTTTAATAAAAATACGTTGTACATAAAGTGGTCTTGTGTCTAATTAGTTTTCGTATAGGCCTTGGAGTCTGTGCTACGTTCGGCGGGAAAATATTTAACATCGTTCCGCAGCAATCCTTAGTTGCAACACAGTTGCAACGACGCTACAGACACACACACACATCCCTTTTGTGGTATTGCGAACCTGTTGCTTGCGCGCAGACGCGCTTTCATTTGGATAAGTTGGCATTGCAAAAACTCACTGCTGTTGAGACGTCACGCTGTTCCTGTTGTCGACACGGTGTGCAAATTATTCAATATTGATTATAAATCAAGTAAAGAAAAAGAGTTAAATTGTTTTACGACATCGAGTCGGAGTACGATGCAATTCATTTGATGCTTTATTTAGAACTTATACAATTTATGTTTTACAGTTTACTCGAAAGCGATACTTATGGTTTCGCAATAGTCTCATAGCAGCCGCTCAAATATGCAGCGCTTGCCTGCTATGCAACGATATCCGGCCAAAAGTTTATTCAGCAATTTTGGCTGGCATCGGGTTACGCTCAACAATCCAGAGATTGTTGACTTTAGTTAACTACCTCCCTCAAGATTAAGGCCGTCCTCGGGCGACCTATCCTGGCGATCACCTCCTTTAGCTGCGTCGCAGATCTCTTTGCCACGGTGATTCGTCGATAGGCGAGGCCAATACAGATGAGCGCACAACATATGGCTATCACAATAAAAGTCACACGGTACACATGGTCAGTTCCGGCTGATTCCTTAAACCTTTGAATTTCCTCCAAATTACGTACATTCAGGCGATGAAGGTACGGGAGGCTGAGAACATCTTGACTGGCGGTGATGTTCAATTGTGGAGAGTTGGCAAGTCCGAGAACTCTATTTTGTATGTTGTAATGATTATGGAATAGAGTTACGTTGATCGTGGCCCGGTCGCTGAAAATGATGAGCTGCGTTCCGTGTATCCAGATTTCGGTGCCATTGTCAACCTGTACTTTTGCCGATCTGTCGTTTATGATTAAGATCCCGTCGTCCACCTGAGTGATTGCGTCTAGGTTGCTCGGTTGGATCTCGCAGTCTGCAGTGCCCCTGCGTGAAGTTCTCTGGCGCATGAGCCCTTTGATGCAATACAACAAATGTGGCTCCAGGTGTATCGCTGCAACTCGCAGGTGTGAGTCGCTCCAACGCATTCAGCTGTGACATTGTCTTTAACTGTAGTATGAAGTTCTTATGGATGACGGGAAATAAGGTGACTTTTGCAAGCAAACTTGATTACTGGGAACTTAATAAAAAAAAAAGCATGTTAACGGATTGGAGTACTTTAACGGACGAGACAGACATAAGGTCCTCTATAGGAGTATTGGTGGGTTCTTCCAACCAAATCGACTTCAAATCTGAGTGATCTAAAATGTTTGGGCTTACGATCTTAGCCTTTGCCAAAGTTACAGCAAGCATTAAATTTTGCAATTCCATCATCAGCATTCTCATTCCTTGCCAACAACGTTTCATACAAATGGCCGGTGTCTATTTGGGAATTTTTTAGCTACCTTGAGAATTTCATTGACAGTGGAAGTTAGTTTATTAATTTGGTCTTGAATTCTAGTGTTTAATTCTATATGATTGTTATTTGAATTTATTAGCTGTAACTCTGTAAACCTGATCCTTTCTAAATCACTAGCATCATGCCCGCCACAACCTTTTAACATGGAACCTAGGAAATCTAAACTCCTGGCAGCTCTATGATGTGCGCCTAAGGCTTCTAAAAGATCCTGGAGATGAGCTGGGTCCACGCTGAATAATTTCTTCATGTGCGATTGCTGAAACATGTCATTAGACTCAACTAAGTTGACCGTTTCTTCCACTATTCGCATATATTCCGAAAGATTTGCCGAATGCTTTACGTAGGCAAATTCTTCCCACACTAAGATTCGGCCATCCACAATAGGGATGTATTTGGCACTTGAATAATCAGTAATGCGCGCCGATGCCAAGGATAATAAGAAGAGGAGTATGAATCCGAACCTGTGGAGTGGATATTTTTTTAATTATTTTCTTGTTCAAAATGGGGCAACCCACCACCAAAAAGCCTTAATATAAATTATGCCAAGTGGCTAAAAATAAATGAAAAAGAATATTACTAACTTATGCTAGACTGCCTAGTGGCTAAAAAATAAAAGGGAAAACAAAGGGACTGCCTTGCTTACTTTAGGTTGTCCTTGTGGACCACCCTCCCTTTAATGAGGACTGAGGTCCCCAGGTCCGCTTCCACGGCCTGCTCTTCACACAAAGGTGTGGGCTTGCCAAGCCTTTCGGTTTATTTTACTAAGACTTTTCGGCAACTTCTGAAGACTCTATTCTGCCCGATGCATTTTCCCTGGTTCTGACCGCAATCAGCGTTTCTAATTCTGTTTTCTATATCTTCTTGCGTCTCATCTGAGGCGTTTGACAATGTCAACTGGCCTCCTATTAATAACGGAGTGGATTGACTTGTTGTACTTTGTTGTTCTAGTAGAATGATTTCTACTGTGTTGCTTATTCCTTTGTCAATTTTCAAACATCTGGCAAGTTCCAGCAATGTGCTGTGAAATCACTCTACCTGCCCATTGGAAACACTGTGTAGGGGAGGTGCGTTTGAAATGCAGACTCCAAAATAATTGCTCAGCATTGCGGAAATCGTTTGTGAATTCAAAGATGGTTCGTTGTCCCAATATATCGATTTTGCCTTTGGAAAAAAGCTCATGAGCTGGAGCAAGGCTGGCTTCAGGTCCTTAATAGTTATCGAGGAAACTGGCTGAACCACAGCGAATTGGAAAAATTTGTCAATGCAGGTGAGGAAAAATTGTTTGTCAGTAGAGAAGATGTCTAAGTGTAGCATCTCCCCTACCCAAGTGAAGGAACTGGTGTTTCACCGAGCTCTTGTTTCTAGGGTGTCTATCGTATTTAGCCCTAGCGCATGTCTCTGTACTCTGGACAGTTTATTGGCCAGTTTGGCCATTTTGGGAAGTAGTACTCAGAAAGTACTTGTTTCACATTCCTGAGCCGACCTGTGGGCTCTATTATGTTCGGTGGTGAGAATTCTCATCCTTTCCCCAACACTGAATATGTCAACTACACGATTTTTGCAGCCAAAATGTAGTGGAAGGGAATCTTCGAACTACTCATCTTGTATCATTGCAAGAGCATGCAATCACAGTGAAAGGCATTGACGCCTTTTGATTGATTTTACATCTTCTAGCTGCCCATAGAGAATCTTTACAGGCGAAACTGATTAAGTGACGCCTTTTGTTTTCAAACAGGATGAACCTGCGTTTTCCCTGAAAGTGTGCCTCCTCCAGAACTATTTGGTTCTGAAAGCAACTTTAACGGCTTTTCTGTGGTTTCTATAGTATGTGTGAGGGAAACTTCACTGTGAATTGTTGCAGCGCAAGAGTCGAACTCTTTCCTTCCAAAGCGTTAAGCTGTTGTCTGACAATGCGTCTGCAACTAGGTTCTCTTATCAGCTTGTAGAATATTCGCGCATTGACCTGTCATGGTTTTCCCTAAGTTCAATATCATTGAGATATTTGCATGGTATTTATCATGGTTCTTTCGTTGAGCTTATGAAAGTCCATAACTAAACGCATGTTCCGATTGCCAGCTCTCGTCAGTACCCTTCTTGTCTACCACCCAAATGGGGTTATTTCAAGGGAGACTGACTTTTGTATTATCATCTTCAACAGATTCTGATTTCTTTGTTAACGAAATCAGCTGCCCATTGGATATGGGTAAAGCTTTGTATATCGACCTCATCCACCGTCCTAATTGTAGCTTTTAGCAAACAAGGGAGTCTACATTCGTGTGATTGACATCAGAGCAGGTATGGAAGGAAATTTGTTCATCTTCCGAACCCCATTTGAGCCGCCCTGAGGCTAAGCAAGTGACGCTTCCGCCTGCTTTAGCGGTCGTGGCCTATTATTCCCTCGAACGTTGAAAGGTCCGGCAGAATGAAAAATGTTGCCTTCAAATTAAACAACGAAACAAAACATTTTTGCGTAATTCTAGTTGTTCCGTGAATTGAATAGATAGTGAAAGGGGACTCTACAGAGCGTAGTGTTGGGTTGCTCATGAGTGAGTGAACAAAAATGAGTTGCTCACTGAAGTGAGCAAGTGAACATGTTCCTTTCAAGTTGTTCTCTATGGCTCACTTGCTCTTTCTTTCTCAGTTGTTCTATGTTGCTCAGTTGTTCATTTTTGCGCACTTGGCTCGAGTTTTCCTCTGCGCTCGTAGTTAGTTAGGGCATTTTGCGTTATTGCTTATCTTTGAGTTTGTTTTCAACGAAAATACACGCCAATTGAAGTAGCTCCACAGTTAATGGTCATTTTATTTTGAAAGTGGCTAATTAGAAATTATAGCGAACTATAAAACCATTTTGAAGATGTCAAAAGACAGGAAGCTAAATGCAACTATTTTATTATATAATTTTTTTATTCAAGATTTATGTACTATCTTAAGAATTTCTAATGCAGGGAGCAAAATACAATTCTTTTTTAATTTATTGTATATTATCATTAATGAAAGAGTCTTGTTTGAATTGAAATGTTATTTTTGTTTAATTGCGTGAGGTGTGCTTAGAGCAGTGAACAATCCGAGCAGCTGAGCAATATGAGTGAGCAACTGAGCAATCTGAGTGAGTTGACTCCGCCAAAGAAAAAAGAACAAGTGAACATGTTCACCTAAATGAGCAGAGTCTACCCAACACTAAATCAATTTAGAAACCAAATGCTAATCAGAATGAAACTCCGGATCAAAATCGGAGTAATTTTAACAGGGTTATGCCTGAGTTTGTGTTATACCTATGCCTCACATATTATCCACACGACTTTCCAGGTTGATGAGAATTTCTACTTACTACTTTTTTTCAGCTTTAGAATCAACTTAGAGACCAAATAATAATCAGAATAATATTTGGGGTGAAAATCGGACTTATTTTGACAGAGTTATGCCTAAGTATGTGTTATACCTATTTCTCACATATTATCCACGTGTACATGGCTTTTCAGGTTGATGAGACATTTTTAGTAACTACTCATTTTCAGCTTACGAATCAAATTAGGGACCAAATGCTAATCAGAATCAAACTTCGGATGAAAATGGGAGTAATTTTAACAGAGCTATGCTTAAGTTTGAGTTATACCTATGCCTTTTTCTCACATATTATCCACGTGAACACGACATTCCAGGTTGATGAGACATTTTTAGTAACTACTCATTTTTAGCTAAATAATCAATTTGGAGACAAAATGATGATCAGAATGATATTCCGGGTAAAAATCGGACTAATTTCGAAAGAGTTATGCCTAAATGTATGCTACACGACTTTCCAGGTTGATGAGACATTTTTAGTAACTACTCATTTTCAGCTTAAGAATCAGTTAAGAGACCAAATGATAATCACAATGAAATTCGGGATGAAAATCGGAGTAATTTTAAAAGAGATATGCCTGAGTTTGTGTTATACCTATTTCTCATAGATTATCCACTTATACATGTCTTTTCAGGTTGCTGAGACATTTTTAGTAACTACTCATTTTCAGCTTACGAATCAATTTAGAGACCAAATGCTAATCAGAATGAAACTCCGGATGAAAATCGGAGTAATTTTAACAGAGCTATGCTTAACGTTGTGTTATACCTATGCCTTTTTCTCACATATTGTCCACGCTTACATGACTTTCATATTATCCACGTATAGCAATACATGGCTTTTCAGATTGATGAGAATTTTTAGTTACTACTCATTTTCCGGTTAAGAATCAATTAAGAGACCAAATGATAAAAAGAATGATATTTCGGGTGAAAATTTAACTAATTTGAGTTTGTGTTATACCTATTACTCACATATTATCCATGTATTCATGGCTTTTCAGCTTGATGAGACATTTTTAGTAAGTCCTCATTTTCAGCGTAAGAATAAATTAAAGGACCAAATGATAATAATACTGATATTCCGGGTGAAAATCGGTCTAATTTTGACAGAGTTATACCTGAGTTTCAAAGTCAAATGATAATCAATGATATTCAGGGTGAGAATCGGAATAATTTTGACAGAGATATGCCTGAATTTGTGTAATACGTATTCCTCACATATTATCCACGTGTACATGTCTTTTCAGGTTGATGGGAGATTTTTAGAAACTACTTATTTTCCGCTAACGAATCAATTTAGGGACCAAATGCTAATCAGAACGAAACTCCGGATGACAATCGGAGTAATTTTAACAGAGCTATGCATAAGTTTGTGTTTTGCCTATGCCTCACATATTATCCACGTATTATAGCTATTCATAGCTATTGAAGTTGTTGAGACAATTTTTGTAACTACTCATTTTCAGCTAACGAATCAATTTAGAGACCAAATGATAATCAGAATGAAACTCCGGATGAAAATTGGAGTAATTTTAGCAGGATTAAGCCTGAGTTTGTGTTATACCTATGCCTCACATATTACCCACATATAGCTATACATAACTTTTCAGGTTGATGAGAATTTATACTTACTTCTATTTGCTTTTCAGCTTTAGAATCAATTTAGAGACCAAATGATAATCAGAATGATATTTCGGGTGAAAATCTGACTTATTTGAGTTTGTGTTATACCTATTCCTCACATATTATCCATGTATTCATGGCTTTTCAGCTTGATGAGACATTTTTAGTAAGTCCTCATTTTTAGCGTAAGAATAAATTAAAAGACCAAATGATAATAATACTGATATTCCGGGTGAAAATCGGACTAATTTTGACAGAGTTTTTCCTGAATTTGTGTAATACCTATTTCTTACATATTATCTATACATGGCTTTTCAGGTTGATGAGAATTTTCACTAACTACTCTTTTTTTAGCTTAAGAATCAATTTAGAGACCACGTAATAATCAGATTGATATTTCGGGTGAAAATCGATCTAATTTTGACAGAGTTATACCTGAGTTTCAAAGTCAAATGATAATCATAATGATATTCCGGGTGAGAATCGGAATAATTTTGACAGAGATATGCCTGAATTTGTGTAATACGTATTTCTCACATATTATCCACGTGTACATGTCTTTTCAGGTTGATGGGAGATTTTTAGAAACTACTTATTTTCCGCTAACGAATCAATTTAGGGACCAAATGCTAATCAGAATGAAACTCCGGATGACAATCGGAGTAATTTTAACAGGGTTTTGCCTAAGTTTGTGTTATACTTATTTCTCACATATTATCCACGTATTATAGCTATACATAGCTATTGAGGTTGTTGAGACAATTTTTGTAACTACTCATTTTCAGCTTAAGAATCAGTTAAGAGACAAAATGATACAATGAAATTCGGGATTAAAATCGGAGTAATTTTAATAGAGTAATGCCTGAGTTTGTGTTATACCTATTTCTCACATGTTATCCAGGTTGATGAGACATTTTTAATAACTCATTTTCAGCTTAAGAATCTATTTGGAGACAAAATGATGATCAGAATGATATTCCGACTGACAATCGGAATAATTTTGACAGAGTTATGCCTGAATTTGTGTAATACGTATTTTTCACATATTATCCACGTGTACATGTCTTTTCAGGTTGATGAGACATTTTCAGTAACTACTCATTTTCAGCTAGAGAATCAATTTGGAGACAAATTGATGATCAGAATGATATTCCGGGTAAAAATCGGACTAATTTTATATACATAGCTTTTCAGGTTGATGATAATTTTTACATCCTTCTCTTTTCAGCTTTAGAATCAATTTAAAGATCAAATGATAATCAGAATGAAACTCCGGATGACAATCGGAGTAATTTTAACAGGGTTAAGCCTAAGTTTGTGTTATACTTATTTCTCACATATTATCCACGTATTACAGCTATACATAGCTATTGAGGTTGTTGAGACAATTTTTGTAACTACTCATTTTCAGCTAACGAATCGATTTCGACACCAAATGATAATCAGAATGATATTTCGGGTGAAAATCGGACTTATTTGAGTTTGTGTTATACCTATTCCTCACATATTAGCCATGTATACATGGCTTTTTAGGTTGATGACAATTTTAACTTTCTACTATTTGCTTTTCAGCTTTAGAATCAATTTAGAGACCAAATGATAATCAGAATGATATTTCGGGTGAAAATCGGACTTATTTGAGTATGTGTTATAGCTATTCCTCACATATTATCCATGCATACATGGCTTTTCAGGTTGATGAGACATTTTTAGTAACTACTCATTTTCAACATAAGAATCAATTTAAAGACCAAACGATAATCATAATGATATTCCGGGTGACAATCGGAATAATTTTGACAGAGCTATGCCTGAATTTGTGTAATACGTATTTCTCACATATTATCCACATTTACATGTCTTTTCAGGTTGATGAGACATTTTTAGTAACTACTCATTTTCAGCTAAAGAATCAGTTAAGAGACTAAATGATAATCACAATGAAATTCGGGATGAAAGTCGGAGAAATTTTAAATGAGTTATGCCTGAGTTTGTGTTATACCTATTTCTCACATATTATCCAGCTTGATGAGACATTTTTAATAACTACTCATTTTCAGCTTAAGAATCAATTTGGAGACAAAATGATGATCAGAATGATATTCCGACTGACAATCGGAATAATTTTGACAGAGTTATGCCTGAATTTGTGTAATACGTATTTTTCACATATTATCCACGTGTACATGTCTTTTCAGGTTGATGAGAAATTTTCAGTAACTACTCATTTTCAGCTAGAGAATCAATTTGAAGACAAATAGATGATCAGAATGATATTCGAGGTAAAAATCGGACTAATTTTGACAGAGTTATGCCAGAGTTTGTGTTAATCCTATTTCTCACAGATTATCCACTTGTACATGGCTTTTCAGGTTGATAAGACATTTTTAGAAACTACTCATTTACAGCTAAAGAATCAATTTGGAAACAAAATGATGATCACAATGATATTCCGGATTAAAATTGGACTAATTTTGACAGAGCTATGCCAGTGTTTGTGTTATACCTATTTCTCACAGATTATCCACTTGTACATGGCTTTTCAGGTTGATAAGACATTATAAGTATCTACTCATTTACAGCTAAAGAATCAATTTGGAGACCAAATGATAATCAGAACGAAACTCCGGATAAAAATCGGAGTAATTTTAACAGGGTTATGCCTGAGCTTGTGTTATACCTATGCCTCACATATTATCCACATATATCTATACACGGCATTTCAGGCTGATGAGAATTTCTACTTACTACTCATTTTTCAGTTTTAGAATAAATTTAGAGACAAATAATAATCAGAATGATATTTCGGGTGAAAATCGGACTAATTTTAACAGATCTATGCCTAAGTTTGTGTTATACCTATGCCTCACATATTATCCACATATAGCTATACATAGCTTTTCAGGTTGATGAGAATTTTTACTTACTACTATTTTGTTTTCAGCTTTAGAATCAATTTAGAGACCAAATAATAATCAGAACGATATTTCGGGTGAAAATCTGACTTATTTGAATTTGTGTAATATGTATTTCTCACATATTATCCACGTGTACATGTCTTTTCAGGTTGATGAGACATTTTTAGTTACTATTCATTTTCAGCTAAAGAATCAGTTAAGAGACCAAATGATAATCACAATGAAACTCGAGATGAAAATCGGAGTAATTTTAAAAGAGTCATGCCTGAGTTTGTGTTATACCTATTTCTTACACATTATCCAGGTTGATGAGACATTTTTAATAACTACTCATTTTCCGCTTAAGAATCAATTTGGAGACAAAATTATGATCAGAATGATATTCCGGGTGAAAATCGGACTAATTTTGACAGAGTTATGCCTGAATTTGTGTAATACGTATTTCTCACATATTATCCACGTGTACATTTCTTTTCAGGTTGATGAGACATTTTCAGTAACTACTCATTTTCAGCTAGAGAATCAATTTGAAGACAAAATTATGATCAGAATGATATTCCGGGTGAAAATCGGACTAATTTTGACAGAGTTATGCCTGAATTTGTGTAATACGTATTTCTCACATATTCTCCACGTGTACATGTCTTTTCAGGTTTATGACACATTTATAGTAACTACTACTCATTTTCAGCTAAAGAATCAATTTGGAGACAAATTGATGGTCAGAATGATATTCCGGGTGAAAATTGGACTAATTTTGACATGTTTATGCCTGAGTTTCTGTTAAACCTTTTTCTCACATATTATCCATGTATACATGGCTTTTCAGGTTGATGAGAATTTTTAGTTACCACTCATTTTCCGCTTAAGAATCAATTAAAAGACCGAATGATAATCAGAATGATATACCGGTCGAAAATCTGACTAATTTGAGTTTGTGTTATACCTATTCCTCACATATAATACATGTATACATGGCTTTTCAGGTTGATGATACATTTTTAGTAACTACTCATTTTTAGCATTAGAATCAATTTAAACACCAAATGATAATCATAATGATATTCCAGGTGAAAATCGGACTAATTTTGACAGAGTTATGCCTGAGTTTGTGTAATAACTATTTCTCACATATTATCCACGTGTACATGTCTTTTCAGGTTGATGAGACATTTCTACTTACTACTCTTTTTTCAGCTTTAGAATTAATTATCAATAATTAATAATAATCAGAATTATATTTCGGACTAATTTTGACAGAGTTATGCCTGAATTTGCGTAATACCTATTTCTCACATATTATCCACGTGTACATGTCTTTTCAGGTTGATGCGACATTTTTAGGAACTTCTCATTTTTAGCTAAAGAATAAATTTGGAGGCAAAATGATGATCAGAATGATATTCCAGGTGAAAATCGGACTAATTTTGACAGAGTTATTCCTGAGTTTGTGTGATACCTATTTCTCACATATTTTGGTGACAAAATGACGATCAAAATGATATTCCGGGTAAAAATCGGACTAATTTTGACAGAGTTAGGCCAGAGTTTGTGTTATTCCTATTCCTCACATATTTTGGTGACAAAATGATAATCAGAATGATATTCCAGGGTGAAAATCTGACTAATTTGAGTTTGTGGTATACCTATTCCTCACATATTATTCATGTATACATGGCTTTTCAGGTTGATGAGACATTTTTAGTAACTACTCATTTTCAGCATAAGAATCAATTTAAAGACCAAATTATAATCATAATGATATTCCGGGTAAAAATCTGAGTAATTTTGAATTACTGTAATACCTATTCCTCACATATTTTCCTCTTGTACATGGCTTTTTAGGTTGATGAGACATTTTTAGTAACTATTCATTTTCAGATAAGAAAAAGTTAAGGGACCAAATGATAATCACAATGAAATGCGGGATGAAAATCGGAGTAATTTTAAAAGAGTTATTCCTGAGATTGTGTTTTACCTATTTCTCACATACTATCCACGTGTACATGGCTTTTCAGGTTGATGAGACATTTTTAGTAACTACTCATTTTCAGCTAAAGAATAAACTTGGAGGGAAAATGATGATCAGAATGATATTTCGGGTAAAAATCGGACTAATTTTGACAGAGTTTTGCCTGAGTTTGTGTGATACCTATTCCTCACATATTTTGGTGACAAAATGATGATCAAAATGATATTCCGGGTAAAAATCGTACTAATTTTGCAAGAGTTAGGCCAGAGTTTATGTTATTCCTATTCCTCACATATTTTCCTCTTGTACATGGCTTTTTAGCTTGATGAGACATTTTTAGTAACTACTCATTTTCAGCTAAAGAATAAACTTGGAGGGAAAATGATGATCAGAATGATATTTCGGGTAAAAATCGGACTAATTTTGACAGAGTTTTGCCTGAGTTTGTGTGATACCTATTCCTCACATATTTTGGTGACAAAATGATGATCAAAATGATATTCCGGGTAAAAATCGTACTAATTTTGACAGAGTTAGGCCAGAGTTTGTGTTATTCCTATTCCTCACATATTTTCCTCTTGTACATGGCTTTTTAGGTTGATGAGACATTTTTAGTAGCTATTAATTTTCAGCTAAAGAATAAGTTAAGTGACCAAATGATAGTCACAATGAAATTCGGGATGAAAATCCGAGTAATTTTTAAAAGAATTATTCCTGAGTTTGTTTTATGCCTATTTCTCACATATTTTGGTGACAAAATGATGATCAAAATGATATTCCGGATAAAAATTGTACTAATTTTGCGAGTTAGGCCAGAGTTTGTGTTATTCCTATTCCTCACATATTTTCCTCTTGTACATGGCTTTTTAGCTTGATGAGACATTTTTAGTAACTACCCATTTTCAGCTAAAGAATAAATTTGGAGACAAAATGATGATCAAAATGATATTTCGGGTAAAAATCGGACTAATTTTGAAAGAGTTATGCCTGACTTTGTGTTATACCTTTTACTTACATATTATCCACGTGTACGCGACTTTCCAGGTTGATGAGACATTTTTAGTTACTACTCATTTTCAGCTAACGAATCAATTAAGTGGCCAAATGCTAATCAGAACGGAACTCCGGATGAAAAACGGAATAATTTTAAAAGAGTTATGCCTGAGTTTGTGTTATACCTATGCCTCACATATTATCCACGTATAGCTCTATACATGGCTATTGAGGTTGATGAGACACTTTTTGTGACTTCTCATTTTCCGCTTACGATTCAATTTAGAGACCAAAAGATAATCAGAATGATATTCCAGGATGAAAATCTGACTAACTTAAGTGTGTGTTATACCTATTCCTCACATATTATCCATGAATACATGGCTTTTCAGGTTGATAAGACATTTTTAGTAACTTAAAACCAAATAATAATCATACTGATATTCCGGCTGAAAATCGGACTAATTTTGACAGAGTTAGGCCAGAAATTGTGTTATACCAATTTCTCACAGAGTCTTTTCAGGTCCAAATGATAATCAGAATGAAACTCCGGATGAAAATTAGAGTAATTTTAACAGAGCTATGCTTAAGTTTATGTTATACCTATGCCTTTTTCTCACAAATTATCCACGTGTACATGTCTTTCTAGGTTGATCACACATTTTTAGTAAATACTCATTTTCAGCTAACGAATCAATTAAGAGACCAAATGATAATCAGAATGAAACTCCGGATGAAAATTGGAGTAATTTTAACAGAGCTATGCTTAAGTTTGTGTTATACCTATGCCTTTTTCTCACGAATTATCCACATGTACACGTCTTTCCAGGTTGATGAGACATTTTTAGTAACTACTCATTTTCAGCTAACGAATCAATTAATGAAAATCGGACTAATTTTGACAGAGTTAGGCCAGAGTTTGTGTTATACCTATTTCTCACAGATTATCCACTTGTACATACATGTCTATTCAGGTTGATGAGACATTTTTAGTAACTACTCATTTTTAGCTTACGAATCTATTTGGAGACCAAATGCTTATCAGAACGTAACTCGGATGAAAATCAGAGTATTTTAACAGAGCTATGGCTAAGTTTGTGTTATACCATGCCTCATATTATCCACGTATAGCTATACATGGCTTTTGAGGTTGATGAGAAACTTTTTTCTCACTTTCAGCTAATGAATCAATTAAGAGACCAAATAATAATCAGAATGATATTTGGGGTGAAAGTCGGACTAATTTTGACAGAGTTATGCCTAAGTTTGTGTTATACCTATTTCTCATATTATCCACGTATAGCTATACTAAAACTAAGATTATTAATTTACAAAATCTTAAAATCTTAATATAAGAATAAAAATCTTAAGTTGTTAGGAAAGTATAAGTAGGTGTTTTTTGTATCAAGCAAATGGGTACCAAATTTAAATAACATTTATAAAATTACTAAAACAGAATGAAATATAAATTAACTAAAATTACAACATTTATAAAATTACAAAACAGAAAATATAAATTAACTAAAATTTAAAAAAAAAACATACATAAATATAAATATAAAAATAATTTTATTTATTTTATTTTTTGATTTAAATTTTAAGAACATTTATTCTTAAAATCAGAACTTGTCTTATTTAAAATGTTCCTACAATCAAGATGTGTCCTCTTAATTTAAGAATTTTATGTTCTCGACGCATTTTTTAGACCAAAATCTTAGTTCTTAGACCAAAATCTTGATTTTAGAACATTTTTTTATCAGTTTACTGCTTCGATTGCAAGCGCAGCGTCAAAAGCAGCAGGTCCGGCTAGGCAGACTGGAATGGATCACATTCAAAAAAACTAAACCTAAAAAAAAATAATGGAAATAAACAAAAATTAATCATTGATTCAAACCAAACTGCTGGGGACCCAGTAAGCACCAACAATAGGTTTGCACCGCTGGCTGATACTGTCAACGACCAGCCTACCGAAGCTGGAAATGGACCAAAGAAACTAAAGCCCACACCTATATACATTCAGGAGAAGATATCCAACGCATTGGTGAACAAGACTGTTGATCTCGTTGGAAACAACAATTTTCATGTCGTTCCTTTAATTGAAGGGAACATTCTCGAAATCAAGCTTTAATAAAAAGACGAGGTGCATTTCCGTAAAATCTCCAAGTATCAAAATCTTACCAACTAAAAAGCAGCAAGGGCCTGCAGGTTGTACTTAAAGGTATTGAACCGGATGTAACCCCTTCCGAGGTCGCAATTGCGTTAAAAGATAAGGGCTTTCTCGCTAAGAGAGTCACAAATATTTTAAACAAAAGCAAAATACCGCAACCTCTCTTCAAAGTTGAGCTGGAGCCAGATAGTTAAGTCCCAAAGAAAAATGAAGTGCACCCGATCTACCGGATCACTGTTGAGGAACCACACAAACGGAATGCTCCAGTCCAATGCTCAATGCCCCGCAGTTCAACATCGAAGCGGACATCGACTGCTCTGCTGATTTACTAGAATCTGTACTTGTTGCAGCAGCTAAAATCTCTACTCCACAACACGCGCATGTGCTGACCAATAAACGTAAACTAATCTTCAAATAGAACAACTTGTTCTGGAAAAGCGACAATTGCGACGTGAATGGCAGTCTCACCGGTCGCCATCTACAAAATAACGCTTTAAAATGCTTCACGCAGACTCAGTAAAGCTCAAAAGCAAAGACAGAGCCAAACGGCATGCTCAAGTAGCCGCGGACTATAACTCGATCGTATCTTAAGAAACACCCCGTATCGTAATGTATTACATATCATCCTGTGTATCTGATAGTCAAATGAAATTGTAAAAGTCATAAAAGAACAGATGAAACCAAAGAAAGCTCCAAGCTGCGATCTAATAACTTAATTGTGCTATTTCCCTCATCTGTAAACTTTTCAACGCGATTACAACACTCGGCTACTTCCCAAAAAATGGAAGAAATCGGTCATTATAATGATTCCAAACCTGGAAAGATCATACAATACCATCATCGTACAGACCAATTAGCCTACTACCGTGCTTGTCAAAGCTTTTGAAAATTCCTCTTGACGCATAATTCCTCATCTAGAACACACAACACAATCCCAACACATCAATTTGGCTTCCGAGAAAAGCATGGAACTATCGAGAAAGTTAACCGAATAACATCAGAAATACGTACAGCATACGAACATCGGGAATACTGCAGCGCAATATTCCTCGACGTCTCCCAGGCCTTCGATCGAGTACGGCTTGAAGGTCTCTTGCATAAAATCAAATCGACGCTTCCAGTGTACACTCATAAGCTTCTCGAGTCGTATCTCTACAATAGAGTCTTCGCAGTGAGATGCAACACTACTATATCTGATGATCATATTATAGAAGCTGGAGTTCCCCAGGGAAGTGTATTGGGACCAACATTATACATAATTTACACAGCGGACATCCCCATAAACGAGCGGCTAACAACATCTACGTTTGCCGACGACACCGCAATTCTTAGTCGTTCCAGATGCTCCAAGAAAGCAACAGCACGTCTAGCTGAACATTTGGCGGTAGTGAAGAATTGGCGTATTAAAATAAATAAAAAAATGTGTAAACACATCACGTTTACTCAACATGCAAACATGTCCCCCGTTAGCACTGTCTAATACGCAACTCCACAAGCCAAAGAAGTAACGTACCTTGGCGTTCATCTTGATAGGCGGCTCACCTGGCGTCGTCACCTTGAAGCAAAAAAAAAATGCAGATTAAACTGAAAGCCAATAATCTTTATTGGCTTTAGAACCCCCGATCTCCTCTCAGCTTGGACTACAAGGTCTTACTTTACAATTCCACCATTAAACCAGTGTGGACCTACGGCTCGCAGCTGTGGGGAAACGCGTGCAGTAGCAATATTGATATCATCCAGCGAGCACAATCAAAAATCCTGAGGACTATCACTGGGGCACCATGGTATGTTCGAAACGAGAACATTCATAGAGATTTAAACGTTATATACGTCAAAGATGAGATAGCAAGACAAAAGGCGAGCTACAACATTAAGCTATCTTTGCACACAAATTCTCTTGATCAATGGTTAACTCGGGTTTCCAGTCGAACCCGCCTTAAACGAAACGACCTTCCAGCCCAGCAAAACACCCTTGGGGCACCGTTGATCATATTAAGTCAACATGACTGTAAGTTAAGCTTTTAAATAAAAAAGCTTTAATAAAAAAAAAAAAAAAAAAAAAAAATCAATTTGGAGACAAATTGATGATCTGAATGATATTTCAGGTGAAAATCGGACTAATTTTGACAGAGTTATGCCAGAATTTGTGTTATTCCTATTTCTCACATATTATCCACGTGTACATGTCTTTTCAGGTTGATGCGACATTTCTAGTAACTACTCATTTTCAGCTAACGAATCCATTAAGAGACCAAATGCAAATAAGAATAAAACTCTGGATGAAAATCGTAGATATATTAACAGAGGTATGCCCAAGCTTGTGTTATACCTCTGCCTCACATATTATCCACGAGCAATACATGGCTATTCAGGTTGATGAGAATTTTGAGTTACTACTCATTTTCCAGTTGAGAATCAGTTAAGAGATCAAATGATAATCAGAATGATATTCCAGGTGAAAATCTGACTAATTTGAGTTTGTTTTATACCTATTCCTCACATATTATACATGTATACATGGCTCTTCAGGTTGATGAGACATTTTTAGTAACCACTCATTTTCAGCATAAGAATCAATTTAAAGACCAAATGATAATCATAATGATATTCCGGGTGAAAATCAGACTAATTTTGACTGAGTTATGCCAGAATTTGTGTTATTCCTATTTCTCACATATTATCCACGTATACATGGCTTTTCAGGTTGATGAGAATTTCTACTTACTACTCTTTTTCATATTGAGGGTGAAAATCGGACTAGTTTTGACAGAGTTATGCCTTAGTTTGCGTGATACCTATTCCTCACATATTTTGGTGACAAAATGATGATCAAAATGCTTATCAGAACGTAACTCCGGATGAAAATCAGAGTAATTTTAACAGAGCTATGGCTAAGTTTGTGTTATACCCATGCCTCACATATTATCCACGTATAGCTATACATGGCTTTTGAGGTTGATGAGAAACTTTTTGTGACTTCTCATTTTCAGCTAATGAATCAATTAAGAGACCAAATAATAATCAGAATGATATTTGGGGTGAAAGTCGGACTAATTTTGACAGAGTTATGCCTAAGTTTGTGTTATACCTATTTCTCACATATTATCCACGTATAGCTATATACTAAAACTAAGATTATTAATTTAAAAAATCTTAAAATCTTAATATAAGAATAAAAATCTTAAGTTGTTAGGAAAGTATAAGTAGGTGTTTTTTTGTATCAAGCAAATGGTGGCACCAAATTTAAATAACATTTATAAAATTACTAAAACAGAATGAAATATAAATTAACTAAAATTTAAAAAATAAACATACATAAATATAAATATAAAAAATAATTTTTATTTATTTTATTTTTTGATTTAAATTTTAAGAACATTTATTCTTAAAATCAGAACTTGGTCTTATTTAAAATGTTCCTACAATCAAGATGTGTCCTCTTAATTTAAGAATTTTATGTTCTCGACGCATTTTTTAGACCAAAAATCTTAGTTCTTAGACCAAAATCTTGATTTTAGAACATTTTTTTTATCAGTGTACTGCTTCGATTGCAAGCGCAGCGTCAAAAGCAGCGGGTCCGGCTAGGCAGACTGGAATGGATCGCTACATTCAAATAAAGCGAAAACTAAACCAACAAAAAATAATGGGAAATAAAACAAAAATTAATCGCGGTGATTCAAACCAAACTGCTGGGGACCCAGTAAGCACCAACAATAGGTTTGCACCGCTGGCTGATACTGTCAACGACCAGCCTACCGAAGCTGGAAATGGACCAAAGAAACTAAAGCCCACACCTATATACATTCAGGAGAAGATATCCAACGCATTGGTGAACAAGACTGTTGATCTCGTTGGAAACAACAATTTTCATGTCGTTCCTTTAATTGAAGGGAACATTCTCGAAATCAAGCTTTAATAAAAAGACGAGGTGCATTTCCGTAAAATCTCCAAGTATCTAAATGAAGCTAAGAAAAACTTTTACACTTACCAACTAAAAAGCAGCAAGGGCCTGCAGGTTGTACTTAAAGGTATTGAACCGGATGTAACCCCTTCCGAGGTCGCAAGTGCGTTAAAAGATAAGGGCTTTCTCGCTAAGAGAGTCACAAATATTTTAAACAAAAGCAAGATACCGCAACCTCTCTTCAAAGTTGAGCTGGAGCCAGATAGTTAAGTCCCAAAGAAAAATGAAGTGCACCCGATCTACCGGATCACTGTTGAGGAACCACACAAACGGAATGCTCCAGTCCAATGCTCAAACTGCCAGGAATATGGGGATACCAGGACGTACTGCACGCTGCGTTCTGTATGTGTAGCTTGTGGAGACTCCCATGGCCCTGATTCCTGCCAAGTCAACAAAATGACCCTAGTACAAAAAAGTGCGGAAGCTGCGGTGGAAATCACACTGCTAATTACAGAGGCTGTCCAGTGTACAAGGAACTAAAAAGCCGCATCCGACGTGTACCAACAGCACGCCATCCGCACCTGCCAGGTGCAACTATAGCTTCCCAAACTACACCCGACGTCTTCTTCGCCAAAGCAGCCAGGTCCTCATTTGGTCCCGCAAACACTGTCAACGGCATATCTTTCGCTAATGCTTTAAAATCTGGCCTTCAAAAATCAACTCCCTCAGCAGCGCCCCCAAGGGTAATACAAGAAGATTCGAGTATGCATAACGCGCAGCAGCCCATGCAGCAGTCACAAAGCCCTATTGAAACGATGATTTTCACCCTACAACAAAGTATGATGGAGTTCATGTCGTTTATGAGATCAACTATGCAAAATCTTATGCAAAATCAAAACACCTTGATACAGATGCTTGCATCTCAACAATCCAAATAATCAATGGTACCTCTACGAATATCTCTGTGGAACGCCAACGGTGTTTCACGGCATAAACTTGAACTTAACCAATTCCTATACGACAATCACATTGATGTAATGCTGCTTTCTGAGACGCACCTTACTGACAAATATAACTTTCAAATACGTGGATACATATTCTACGCCACAGATCACCCGGATGGAAAAGCACACGGCGGAACCGATATTCTAATAAGAAACGGCATCAAACACGATTTCCACAAAAGGACATCAGCAATCTTACTGTTGCCGCTGTATACTGTCCTCCCCGCTTTACAATCTCTGAAGATCAGTTCATGCAATTCTACAATTCACTGGGACAGCGATTTATAGCAGCAGGAGACTATAATGCGAAACACCCGCACTGGGGTTCTCGCCTTGTGACCGCAAAAGGAAGGCAGCTATACAACGCAATCATAAAACCAAGCAACAAACTCAACTATGTTTCCCCGGGTAGTCCTACATACTGGCCAGCAGACCCTAACAAACAACCAGACTTAATAGATTTTGCTGTGACAAAAAACATCCCACGCAATCTGATAAGCGCCGTAACACTTTCGGTTCTTTCATCCGACCACTCCCCCGTGTTATTAAATCTACTCCAATCCCCGGAATATGTGGAATATTCTAATAGACTCACAACACACAGAACCAAGTGGCTCAAGTACAAGAAATACGTTAGCTCTCACCTCGATGTTGCCCCGCATTTCAACATCGAAGCGGACATCGAATGCTCTGCTGATTTACTAGAATCTGTACTTGTTGCAGCAGCTAAAATCTCTACTCCACAACACGCGCATGTGCAGACCAATAAACGTAAAACTAATCTTCAAATAGAACAACTTGTTCTGGAAAAGCGACGATTGCGACGTGAATGGCAGTCTCACCGGTCGCCATCTACAAAATAACGCTTTAAAATGCTTCACGCAGACTCAGTAAAGCTCTAAAGCAAGACGAAGCAGATGCCAAACGCCGCTACATAGAGCAATTATCACCCACCCGCACCAAGCATTCCTTGCGGAGGGCTCACCCTACTCTAAGTGCGCCGATCGTAACGGTAACGCCTATAAGAAACTCGTCAGGCTGCTGGGCCCGTATCGTAATGTATTCCAACCAAACCCCGCAACAAAATCGTTTTTACTATCATCCTGTGTATCTGATAGTCAAATGAAATTGTAAAAGTCATAAAAGAACAGATGAAACCAAAGAAAGCTCCAAGCTGCGATCTAATAACTTAACTGTGCTATTTCCCTCATCTGTAAACTTTTCAACGCGATTACAACACTCGGCTACTTCCCAAAAAAATGGAAGAAATCGGTCATTATAATGATTCCCAAACCTGGAAAAGATCATACAATACCATCATCGTACAGACCAATTAGCCTACTACCGTGCTTGTCAAAGCTTTTTGAAAAATTCCTCTTGACGCGCATATTTCCTCATCTAAGAACACACAACACAATCCCAACACATCAATTTGGCTTCCGAGAAAAGCATGGAACTATCGAGAAAGTTAACCGAATAACATCAGTAATACGTACAGCATACGAACATCGGGAATACTGCAGCGCAATATTCCTCGACGTCTCCCAGGCCTTCGATCGAGTACGGCTTGAAGGTCTCTTGCATAAAATCAAATCGACGCTTCCAGTGTACACTCATAAGCTTCTCGAGTCGTATCTCTACAATAGAGTCTTCGCAGTGAGATGCAACACTACTATATCTGATGATCATATTATAGAAGCTGGAGTTCCCAGGAAGTGTATTGGGACCAACATTATACATAATTTACACAGCGGACATCCCCATAAACGAGCGGCTAACAACATCTACGTTTGCCGACGACACCGCAATTCTTAGTCGTTCCAGATGCTCCAAGAAAGCAACAGCACGTCTAGCTGAACATTTGGCGGTAGTAGAGAATTGGCGTATTAAAATAAATAAAAAAATGTGTAAACACATCACGTTTACTCAACATGCAAACATGTCCCCCGTTAGCACTGTCTAATACGCAACTCCCACAAGCCAAAGAAGTAACGTACCTTGGCGTTCATCTTGATAGGCGGCTCACCTGGCGTCGTCACCTTGAAGCAAAAAAAAAATGCAGATTAAACTGAAAGCCAATAATCTTTATTGGCTTTAGAACCCCCGATCTCCTCTCAGCTTGGACTACAAGGTCTTACTTTACAATTCCACCATTAAACCAGTGTGGACCTACGGCTCGCAGCTGTGGGGAAACGCGTGCAGTAGCAATATTGATATCATCCAGCGAGCACAATCAAAAATCCTGAGGACTATCACTGGGGCACCATGGTATGTTCGAAACGAGAACATTCATAGAGATTTAAACGTTATATACGTCAAAGATGAGATAGCAAGACAAAAGGCGAGCTACAACATTAAGCTATCTTTGCACACAAATTCTCTTGATCAACGGTTAACTCGGGTTTCCAGTCGAACCCGCCTTAAACGAAACGACCTTCCAGCCCAGCAAAACACCCTTGGGGCACCGTTGATCATATTAAGTCAACATGACTGTAAGTTAAGCTTTAAATAAAAAGCTTTAATAAAAAAAAAAAAAAAAAAAAAAAAATCAATTTGGAGACAAATTGATGATCTGAATGATATTTCAGGTGAAAATCGGACTAATTTTGACAGAGTTATGCCAGAATTTGTGTTATTCCTATTTCTCACATATTATCCACGTGTACATGTCTTTTCAGGTTGATGCGACATTTCTAGTAACTACTCATTTTCAGCTAACGAATCCATTAAGAGACCAAATGCAAATAAGAATAAAACTCTGGATGAAAATCGTAGATATATTAACAGAGGTATGCCTAAGCTTGTGTTATACCTCTGCCTCACATATTATCCACGAGCAATACATGGCTTTTGAGGTTGATGAGACACTTTTTGTGACTTCTCATTTTCAGCTAACGAATCAATTTAGGGACCAAATGATAATCAGAATGAAACTCCGGATAAAAATCGGACTAATTTGGACAGAGTTATGCATGAGTTTGTGTTATACCTATGCCAGCAATACATGGCTATTCAGGTTGATGAGAATTTTGAGTTACTACTCATTTTCCGGTTAAGAATCAGTTAAGAGACCAAATGATAATCAGAATGATATTCCAGGTGAAAATCTGACTAATTTGAGTTTGTTTTATACCTATTCCTCACATATTATACATGTATACATGGCTCTTCAGGTTGATGAGACATTTTTAGTAACCACTCATTTTCAGCATAAGAATCAATTTAAAGACCAAATGATAATCATAATGATATTCCAGGTGAAAATCAGACTAATTTTGACTGAGTTATGCCAGAATTTGTGTTATTCCTATTTCTCACATATTATCCACGTATACATGGCTTTTCAGGTTGATGAGAATTTCTACTTACTACTCTTTTTCATATTGCGGGTGAAAATCGGACTAGTTTTGACAGAGTTATGCCTTAGTTTGCGTGATACCTATTCCTCACATATTTTGGTGACAAAATGATGATCAAAATGATATTCCGGGTAAAATCGGACTGATTTTGACAGAGTTAGGCCAGAGTTTGTGTTATTCCTATTCCTTACATATTATCCACGTGTACATGTCTCTTCAGGTTAATGCGACATTTTTAGTAACTACTCATTTTCAGCTAAAGAATCAATTTGGAGACAATCTGATGATCAGAATGATATTAGGGGTGAAAATCTGACTAATTTTGACAGAGTTATGCCAGAATTTGTATTTTACCTTTTTCTCACATATTATCCACGTGTACACGTCTTTCCAGGTTGATGAGACATTTTTAGTTACTACTCATTTTCAGCTAACGAATCAATTAAGTGGCCAAATGCTAATCAGAACGGAACTCCGAATGAAAAACGGAGTAATTTTAAAAGAGTTATGCCTGAGTTTGTGTTATACCTATTTCTCACATATTCTCCACGTGTACATGTCTTTTCAGGTTGATGAGACATTTATAGTAACTACAACTCATTTTCAGCTAAAGAATCAATTTGGAGACAAAGTGATGTTCTGAATGATATTCCGGGTAAAAATCGGACTAATTTTAACAGAGTTATGCCAGAATTTGTGTTATACCTATTTTTCACAGATTATCCACTTGTACATGTCTTTTCAGGTTGATAAGACATCTTTAGTAACTACTCATTTTCAGCTAAAGAATCAATTTAGAGACCAAATGATAATCAGAATTAAATTCCGGGTGATAGTCGGACTAATTTTGACTGAGTTATGCCAGAGTTTGTGTTATTCCTATTCCTCACATATAATGCTTGTATACATGGCTTGTCAAGTTGATGTGACATTTTTAGTAACCATTCATTTTCAGCTAACGAATCAATTTAGAGACCAAATGCTAATCAGAACGAAACTCCGGATGAAAATCGGAGTAATTTTAACAGAGCTATGCCTCAGTTTGTGTTATACCTCTGCCTCACATATTATCCTCGTATAGCTATACATGACTTTTGAGGTTGATGAGACACTTTTTGTTACTTCTCAATTTAAGCTAACGAATCAATTTAGAGACAATATGATAATTAGAATGAAACTCCGGATATAAATCGGAATAATTTTGACAGAGTTCGTGTTATACCTATTTCTTACATATTATCCACGTATAGCTATACATGGCAATTGAGGTTGTTGACACAATTTTTGTAACTACTTATTTTCAGCTAACGAATCAATTTAGATCATTTAGTAATATTAACAGAGCTATGCTTAACTTTGAGTTATACCTATGCCTTTTTCTCACAAATTTTCCACGTGTACACGGCTTTTTAGGTTGATGAGAATTTCTACTTACTACTCTTGTTTCAGCTTCAGAATCAATTTAGAGACCAAATAATAATCAGAATGATATTTCGAGTGAAAATCGGACTAATTTTGACAGAGTTATGCCTAAGTTTGTGTTATACCTATTTCTCACATATTATCCACGTATAGCTATACATGGCTTTTGAGGTTGTTGAGACAATTTTTGTAACTACCAATTTTCAGCTAACGAATCAGTTTAGAGACCAAATGATAATCAGAATGAAACTCCGGATGAAAATCGGAATAATTTTAACAGAGTTATGCCTGAGTTTGTGATAAACCTATGCCTCACATGTTATCTACGTATAACTATACATGGCTTTTCAGGTTGATGAGAATTTTTACATACAACTCTTTTGCATATTGCGGGTTAAAATCGGACTAGTTTTGACAGAGTTATGCTAATCAGAATAAAACTCCGGATGAAAATCGGAGTAATTTTAACAGAGCTATGCCTAAGTTTGTGTTATACCTATGCCTCACATATTATCCACGTATAGCTATACATGGCTTATGAGGCTGATGAAACACTTTCAGCTAGCGAATCAATTTAGAGACAAAATGATAATTAGAATGAAACTCCAGATATAAATCGGAATAATTTTGACAGACTTCGTGTTATACCTATTTCTCACATATTATCCACGTATAGCTATACATGGCAATTGAGGTTGTTGAGACAAATTTTGTAACTACTCATTTTCAGCTAACGAATCAATTTAGAGACCAAATGCTAATCATTACGGAACTCCGAATGAAAATCGGAGTAATTTTAACAGAGTTATGCCTAAGTTTGTGTTATACCTGTGCCTCACATATTATCCACGTATAGCTCATGGCTATTGAGGTTGTTGAGACAATTTTTGTAACTACTCATTTTCAGCTAACGAATCAATTTAGAGACCAATTGATAATCAGAATGAAACTCCGGATGAAAATTGGAGTAATTATAACAGAGTTAAGCCTGAGTTTGTGTTATACCTATGCCTTACATATTATCCACGTATAGCTTTACATGGCTTTTCAGGTTGATGAGAATTTCTACCTACTACTCTTTTTTCAGCTTTAGAATCAATTTAGAGACAAAATAATAATCAGAATGATATTTTGAGTGAAAATCGGACTAATTTTGACAGAGTTTTGCCTAAGTTTGTGTTATACCTATTTCTCACATATTATCCACGTAAAGCTCATGGTAATTGAGGTTGTTGAGACAATTTTTGTAACTACTCATTTTCAGCTAACGAATCAATTTAGAGACCAAATGATAATCAGAATGAAACTCCGGATGAAAATTGGAGTAATTTTAACAGAGTTAAGCCTGAGTTTGTGTTATACCTATGCCTCACATATTATCCACGTATACATGGCTTTTCAGGTTGATGAGAGTTTCTACTTACTACTCTTTTTCATATTGCGGGTGAAAATCGGCCTTGTTTTGACAGAGTTATGCCTGAGTTTGAGTGATACCTATTTCTCACATATGTTGGTGACAAAATGATGATCAAAATGATATTCCGGGTAAAAATCGGACTGATTTTGACAGAGTTAGGCCAGAGTTTGTGTTTTTCCTATTCCTCACATATTATTCACGTGTACATGTCTTTTCAGGTTAATGCGACATTTTTAGTAATTACTCATTTTCAGCTAAAGAATCAATTTGGAGACAAACTGATGATCAGAATGATATTAGGGGTGAAAATTGGACTAATTTTGACAGAGTTATGCCAGAAATTGTGTTATTCCTATTTCTCACATATTATGCTTGTATACATTGCTTTTCAGGTTGATGTGACATTTTTAGTAACCATTCATTTTCAGCTAACGAATCAATTTAGAGACCAAATGCTAATCAGAACGAAACTCCGGATGAAAATCGGAGTAATTTTAACAGAGCTATGCCTCAGTTTGTGTTATACCTATGCCTCACATATTATCCTCGTATAGCTATACATGACTTTTGAGGTTCATGAGACACTTTTTGTTACTTCTCAATTTCAGCTAACGAATCAATTTAAAGACCAAATAATAATCATAAAGACATTCCGAGTGAAAATCTGACTAGTTTTGACAGAGTTATGCCTGAGTTTGTGTTATACCTATTTTTCACAGATAATCTACTTGTACATGTCTTTTCAGGTTGATAAGATATTTTAAGTAACTACTCATTTTCAGTTAAAGAATCAATTAAGAGACCAAATGATAATCAGAATGAAACTCCGGATAAAAATCGGACTAATTTTGACAGAGTTATGCATGAGTTTGTGTTATACCTATGCCAGCAATACATGGCTATTCAGGTTGATGAGAATTTTTAGTTACTACTCATTTTCCGCTTAAGAATCAATTAAGAGACCAAATGATAATCAGAATGATATTCCAGGTCAAAATCTGACTAATTTGAGTTTGTGTTATACACAAACATATTATACATGTATATGTCGGAGAATGGTCTTTATTTTCTGTATCCACAGTGGCTACGTTGTGAGCCAAGCGCTTCCTTTGGCGTGACATCGTGTTGCATGAACGAGATCTGTTTCAAGACTAATTTCACAATGCCAACATTCCACTTCGCGTGTATACCACAGGCGCAAGCACTATATTTCTCTCTCTCTAGCTCACTGTCACGCCTAGGCTGCGCTGGACAGAGAACTCTGCCAGGCACACAATAGTGGAAAGCACAAAGCAATGCAGAAAAGATCGGTATGGAATGGAAGAAATAAAAATAGGCAAGCAACACATTCTTGCGAAATTCAAACAGTTACATTTATTCATGCTTTTACATTTTCATTCGTGTTTCTTAAAATTAAACGCCACGACATATAAATTAAATGATTATTGATTTTATTTATTTAATGTTCATTTATTAAATGTTAAGTTTATTAACATAATTAATATTTGTTACAACACGTTAGTGAGGGAGTTGGTTTGGCTTGGACTTGATGTCTCAAGGCATGCAGAATAAGAACTGAAAACTAAGTTGACAAAAAGAGCGGCCGCAGAAACGCTTAGCTTGCGCCTCGTGCATTGCCTGCTATGTGAAGACATCCGGCCCAGAGCTGAGTCAGCATCTGTGCTGGAGTCAAACCGCGTCGCGTTAACTTATGTTAACTACTCCCCCCTCAAGTTGAGGCCGCCCTCGGCCGACCCTATCTCAGCGATCACCTCGTTCACCCTTAGAGCCGTGGCCTCTTCCTCATGATCTGCCGGTAGGTTAAACCGATGCCAAAGATTATGCCACAAGTTATGCCAGGAGAAGCAACAGTATGATTGAGTTGATGCTGCCAACTTCGTCCCTGACCTCTTGTATCGTCTCCAGATTACGTTCATTAAGTCGATGAAGGTAGGGAGGCTGAGCACGTCCTGGTGGCCTGTGACGTTTAATAGAGGGAAGCTGCGATGCCTGGGAACCGGTTCTGCACGCTGTTGCGATTAATGTATTTCGTTCCGTTAACGGTAACCCACTTGTTGAAGATGATTAGTTGTGTGCCATGCACCCAGGACACGGTGCCGTTATCAATGCAGACTTCCGCCGCCGCATCATTGATGATGACTATTCCATCGTCGACCCAAGTGACTGCGTCCAGGTTACTCGGCTGAAGCTCGCAATGGGCTACTCCGCCAGTATGAAGTTCCTTGGCGCATGAGCTGGCTGTTGACCGTTGACAAAACGTCGTTTTTGGGGTGGCTGTGCAGTTTTCCAGCGCGTAGATTTGATCCTGGCATTCGGCGATGATGTTGTTCTCGATTCGCAGCATATGATTTTTATGGGCGACTGGGTAGACTGTGATCTTCTTGCAGGTGTGTTCAATTTTTGGGAAAGATATTATGAAATATAACATATTTGCGGATTGTAGAACTTTGACGGACGAAACGGACATTAGGTCGGCTATGGGAGTATCTGTGGGCTCTTCAAACCAAACAGATTTTAAGTCTGCGTGATCTAAGATGTTTGGGCTGACAATGTTGGCTTTGGCCAGAGTTATGGCGAGCATTAAGTTCTGCAATTCCATCGACAACATTCTGTTCCTAGCTAAAAGTGTTTCATATAAATGGCCTGTATCAATCTGCCTGCCCTTTGAGGCTTTCAAAATTTGGTTGACTGTAAACGTTAATTGATTAATCTGATCCTGTACTCTAGTGTTTATCTGTACCTGCCTATTGTTTGAACTTATTAACTGGGCTTCATTAATCTTTATTTTCTCCAAGTCCCCGGCGTCTGGAGTACCTGCAACTACCTTCAGAATTGAACCTAGAAAGTCTAGACTCCTGGCAATTCTGTGGTGTGCGCCCAGGGCCTCCAGCATGTCCCTGAGATGTTCAGAGTCCACATTGAGAAGCTTCTTCATGTGCGACTGCGGAAACAACTCAGTTAGTTTCGCTGTCTCATCCACCATGCGCTCATATTCAGATATGTTCGCTGAATGTCGGACGAAAGCGAGCTCCTCCCATACCAAGACTTGGCCGTCGACGATCGGTATGTACTTAGCGTGGGAATAGTCGGTGACCCATGCCGAAGTCGTCGTGAGGATAATAAGTAGCAGAAACCCAAACCTATGGAATGAAAATTACTCTCTGTTTATTTTGAGGAAAAATTTTGAACAACCCATCACCGAACTTATTTAACTTATAAATATCATAAAGCAATCTAATACTAAGACTTATCTAAAGCGGGGTGCCTAGTGGCTTAAGACTTATATCTCTAGCAACCTAATGTAAAAGAAAAACTGCCAAATGGCACACTAAAACTAAAGGTAGAAAAGAAAAACTATTTTAGGTTGTCTTTGTGGACTACCCTCCCCTTAATGAGAACCGTAGTTCCCAGGTCGGCTTCCACGGCTCTTTCTTCACACAAAGGTGTAAGTTTATTTCCGAGCCTGCGATTAGACTTTACCAAAACTTTCTCTCCTACTTCAAAGACCCTATTCTGGCGGGAGTCATTTTCCTAGCTCTGCGGTTGTCCTGTGCTCTCTTAAGCTTGTTTTGAATCTGCGTCTGTGATTCACCTGAGAGTGAACGGACGACATCGATCGGCCGCTTACTAGTGACCGAATGGATTGTCTTGTTGTACTCTACTGTGGACAACATAATTACCTCTACGGTGTCGCTAATGCTTTTGTCTATTTTTAAGCATCTAGCTAGTTCCAGTAGGGTGCTATGGAAACGCTCGACTTGTCCATTGGAAACGCTGTGCAATGGCGGAGCATTCGAAATGCTGACTCCATAGTTATTCATCAAGAGTGAACAGATTGTTTGGGATTTCAAAGCTGGCTCATTGTCGCAGTAAATGGCTTTGACTCCTGGGAAGAAATTCATGAGCTGTAACAAGGGCACTTTTAAGTCCTCTATCGTTCTGGACATGATCGGCTGAACTACAGCGAATTTTGAAAACTTGTCAATGCAAGTTAAAAAAATTTTTGTCAGTTGAGAAGATGTCCACATGAAGCATCTCCCTGGGTATGAAGGAATCGGCGTCTCACCAATCTCTTGTTTTTTTAGGGTGTCTGTCATATTTAGCCCTGGCACAAGTCTTACAGCTTTGTACGATTTCGTTGGCTATTTTGGCCATTTTTGGGAAGTAGTATTCTGAGAGGACCTGCTTAATGTTCTCCTGGGCTGCCCTGTGGGCTCTGTTGTGTTCTGTGACGAGAATTTCTCTTCTCTCACTAACACTGAAAATGTCCACTACCCTATTTTTGCAGTGCCAGAATTTGGTGGTTGGAAATTTCCGCACTAAGTCGTCCTGCACCAGCGCCAATGTGTGTAAATCGCAGTGTAGCGCATTCACCACATCAGGTTTCACTACATCCATTAGTTCCTCGAGAAGTGATTCTCTGCAGGTAAAACTCAGGGAGTGTCGCCTCTTGTTTCCGAATAGAATAAAGCTGCGCTTTTGTGGAAAACGCGCCTCTTCAAGAATTATCTGGTTCTGGAAACAGTTCAAGGGCTTATCGGTGGACTCAATTGTGTAAGTCAAGGAAAGCTCACTGTGAATCGTGGCAATGCATGATTCATTATCTTGCTGGCTTAGAGCGTTAAGCTGTTGCCTGGATAGGGCATCAGCGACCGTATTTTCTTTACCTGGCTTGTAAAATATGCGCGCGTTGGATTCGCCAATGCGCGCCTTCCATCGCTTTATTTTAGCGTTGGGGTTGGACTCAGAAACGGCAAAGGCCAGGGGTTGATGGTCTGTGAAGATGTTGAGATCTTTCACCCCATACAAATAGTGGCGCAACTTGCCAAGGGCCCACACGATAGCTAGCAGCTCTCTTTCGTTTGTGGCATAATTGACCTCTGGATTCTTTAGTGTCCTGGAGATCATAGTGATGGGACGCCCTTCCTGAGAGAGGACTGCCCCTATCCCATACCCCGAAGCGTCTGTCGTTAGATCAAACGGCTTATTGAAGTCAGGGTATCGAAGCATGACATCCTCAGATGCCAATATGTTTCGCAGTTTTTGAAACGCACTGCGTTGGAGATCAGAGAATTCGACAGAAATCTTTCTTGATCTATGCTTGCTGACTGACCCATTTTCACCCTTAAGAATATCTGAAATGGGCTTTGCTATTGATGCAAAATCTTTGATGAAGCACCTATAATAGCTAGCGAGTCCTAGGAATGATCTCACCTCGAAAACCGTCTTGGGTTCCGGGAATTCCTGTATCGCTTTGACTTTCTCTGGGTCGGTTGTGGCACCATCGCTAGTGACCACGAATCCAAGAAAATTCACGCTTTTCTTAAAAAATTGTGACTTTTCCTTGGACACCCTCATGTTAGTTTCATATAAGCTTTTTAGTACCCAGTCAACGTGTCTGACATGGGACTCCTCGTCTTTCGAAAAGACGATGACGTCATCAACATAGACGTAACACGTCTTGCCGATCTGCTCTCGCAGTATGTCATCGATCGCCCTTTGGAAAATGCTGGCGGCGTTTTTCAAGCCGAAAGGAAGTCGGCAGAACTCGTACTTTCCTCCATTTACGGAAAAGGAAGTCTTCTCCCGGTCGCGTTCTGCGAGCATGATTTGGTGGTAGCCAGACTTAAGATCCAGTGTCGAAAATTACTTGGCTTTACCCAGATTTCCCAAAATCATGGTAATATTGGGCATGGGATACCTGTCTGTAATCGTTCTTTCGTTGAGTTTCCGAAAGTCCATGACGAGACGCATGTTTCGGTTACCCATTTCATCCGTGCCCTTCTTGTCAACCACCCAAATGGGGTTGTTATAGGGAGAAACGGATTTTTGAATTATGCCATTCTTCAAAAGATCTTGAATCTCTTTATTGACAAATTCGGCTGCGCCCATAGGATAAGGGTACAGCTTAGCATAGATAGGCTGCTCGTCAACCGTTCTAATGGTGGCTACCACCGATGTGTTGTACGGTAGCGCCTCATTAGCGTCTGCGAACGTCTTCTTCCTATTTATTAACATTTTTAAAAAATTTTCTCTAATCAGGGGAGGTGCGTCTGCGCAATCTACATTAGTGAAATTGACATCCACACATTTGTAGTATAAGATCGGTTCGGAATTGTTGCCAAATCTGAGTTGGCTCGAGTTTAGACAGAGCTCAGCCCCGACTTCTGTCAGCAGATCGAGGCCTATGATTCCATCAAATGTTGACAATTCTGAGAGAAGAAAAAAGTCGCCTTCTTTCCAAACATTGATACATAGCACTTCTCAGAAATTTTGGTAGTGCCATGTATGGAGTGGGTTGTAAATGGGTTGTCGACTGGGCGAACTCCTTTCAGCCCATGGTGCGGCCGGATGTAGTTTTTCGCCGCACCGGTGTCGATGAGGAATCTCATTTGAGTCCCCGCTACTTCCCGCCTGATGAAGGGCAGCAGGGACTTACCCTAAAATTGAGAGCGTCAGAGTCGCCGTCTGAATCATCGGCTATCTGCGCCTCAGCATTCCTAGCTGCCGCTGCATACCCCTCAGCTCCACATTCTTGGCTCTGAGTGGTATGATTTACCCTTTGACGCCTCTGACCCGTTGCTCGGTCAGAGGTGTTCGTTCTTTTGAACGCCTGTGGGTTGGCCGAGTTGGCGTAGGCTGGTGCCTGCGACGGCATCAGTACCCTAGACATTGAAGGGTCAACGTCCATTGGCTGCGGATCATTATTGCCGCTGCTTTGCCTACCACTACGCTGATCGAACTGTTTGGGCTGCTGTTGTTGCTGCGGCTTTTGTTGCCGCGTGTAATGAGGGCTTTTTGTAGGGGCAGGTAGTGCCTCGGCTGCTTCTGCGCCCTTTTGCCGCTGCTGAAATTGAGGCTTTTGCTCGGGTCTTCGAGCCTTGTCCTTGATACTCCTGGCATAATTTGCCGCGAAGGTGTATCTCTCATGATTGGCCTCGATTTCTTGTGCGAGTGCCAAAGCAGTGGGGAGGTCGAGCGGGTGTGCCGCAAATAAAACATCAGAGAGGCTGCGCTTGAGGCCAGAAATGAATATGCGCAAGGCATCCCCTCTAAACTTCTCACACATGCCCTTAGCTAGTGCTGCGTCATATGTCATGTTTACCTTGTTTATGAGTAAGGTGAGTTTTTCTCGACCTCATCATAGTACTGTGGCAAGGTAAGTTGTCCCTGCCTGAGAGTGCTCATTTCTTGTTCTATGACATGAACTGGCCTTTTGTCACTGTAAGTGAAATCTAAGCGGTTGATGATAGCATCAAAATTTAGGATCGTGGCAAACGAAGACAGAACTGCGTCGGCCGAACCCCTTATCTTGCTTCTGATGATTATCACCGCTTGGTAATGGCGAGAGCTGCCATTATATCGTCTGAATATTTTATACGCTGCCATTGCAGCCTGTCGCCAAGAAACATAAGTTTCTTGCGAGCCCGTAAACTCTGCGAGACACTTGACCGCGTCTAGAGGCTCGTCACAGCGGACGTTGTCCACTATTTGTATTTCCTCAAAAGTCTCAATCGGAGGCGCTGTGACTTTTAAGTCTGTGACTTTTTCTGTTAACTCGGCAATTTGCCGGTTGAAGCTCTCTTTAAGAGCCGCATCCCTTTCCCTGAATGCCTCTGCCTGTGCTCTGAGCGCACCCGAAACTGCTGACTCAACCAAAGCCTTGAGTTGCTGGGGATCCATATCTGTTTTATCTGAATGTACTTTTTCGTATGTTTCTACTCTAATATCGCTATTATCTGAGTCTTCTGAGTCGGACTTTCTAAAATTAGGGTCTCTATATTTTTCAAAAGCCTTTTTCATTAGTTAAAAAAAAAAATGACAACTAGCCACAGAATCAGATTAGTACATCTATTAAAGATAATCAAAACAAAGCATTTGTGGAAACAATAGGACAGTCAATGGCCAGTTTGATTTGCAGAACAAAATAAACGATGTGCAAAACACAGTTTAGTAAATTGTTGAATTTTTATTTGTTTTAATTTTTATTATTATATATTTTTCCTTATTTTTTTTTTTTTTTTTTTTTTTTTTTTTGTTTTAAGGAAAAAACTTTATCTACCTCACGCAGTACTTAAAATATGTGTGGATGAAAAACTCACTTACATGTTTTTTATTAAGTTATGCGGTAGCCCTAGTATTCTTATATTCGCCGTTGACGTTGTCTCCCTCGCTGCGGTCACGCACAAGAAAGAATTTTTTACGCTGCCCAGATTAGCTTGCGCTATACTGGTGACACACCGCTGCCCGAAGAGCTCCAGCGGCTTCGGTGTATAAAAAAAAATGATTTGTGTAATCAATACACCTGCACTGACCAAGTTGACGTAGGTCAGGTACACTGCACAGCACTAAACGTAGATTACGTTATGTCGAATTTGTTGAAGTATTTAGCGCAGACTTAAATGCGAGCGCCGTTAGTGTCACAACACACAACAAAGGTTCAGATCTTATTTTATCTGTTTTAAATGTTACTTGTTAAGTTGCTTCGTTTTACGATTGCACTGTTCACAACACAAACACAAGTTCAGATTTTTTTATCTGATTCGAAGACTTTTTATTTAAATCCACGGCTACGCGACTTAGGACGGAGCGCGAGATTCGTTACCGTTGGGCGCCAATTAAATGATTATTGATTTTATTTATTTAATGTTCATTTATTAAATGATAAGTTTATTAACATAATTAATATTTGTTACAACACGTTAGTGAGGGAGTTGGTTTGGCTTGGACTTGATGTCTCAAGGCATGCAGAATAAGAACTGAAAACTAAGTTGACAAAAGAGACTTATGAAGCTACAAAGTACAATATAAAATGTATCAAGTTACACAATGCAAAAATCATAGCGGCCGCAGAAACGCTTAGCTTGCGCCTCGTGCATTGCCTGCTATGTGAAGACATCCGGCCCAGAGCTGAGTCAGCATCTGTGCTGGAGTCAAACCGCGTCGCGTTAACTTATGTTAACTTATACATGGCTCTTCAGGTTGATGAGACATTTTTAGTAACCACTCATTTTCAGCATAAGAATCAATTTAAAGACCAAATGATAATCATAATGATATTCCGGGTGAAAATCTGACTAATTTTGACAGAGTTATGCCAGAGTTTGTGTTATTCCTATTTTCAACATATTATCCACGTGAACATGTCTTTTCAGTAAAGAATCAATTTGGAGAAAAAAAGGATGATCAGAATGATATTCCGGGTAAAAGTCTGACTAATTTTGAAAGAGTTATGCCTGAATTTGTGTTTTACCTTTGTAGACCCCGTACTTAAAAAAATTGGGTTTGTTTTACCGAATATCTGCGTATATATATTCTTGATCAGCATCAATAGCCGAGTCGATATAGCAATGTCCGTCTGTCCGTCTGTCTGTCTGTCTGTCTGTATGAACACCTAGATCTCGGAGACTATAAGAGCTAGAGGCCCCAAACTTGGTATGTGGGTTCCTCTATATTGCAAGCAGATCAAGTTTATTTCAAAATTTGGCCACGCCCCCTTTATCGCCCACAAATCGAAAAAAAAATTTCATATGCAAATTATAAGAACAATTTAAAAGCTAGTGACACCAAATTTGGTATGTAGATTCCTCTATCTTGCAGGCAGGTCAAGTTTGTTTCTTTTTTTGAATCGGACCACTATATCATATAGCGCCCATAGGAACAATCGGTCGAAAATCAAGTTTTAGTATGAAAAACTTTTTAGTTTTATGAGATATCGTAACCAAACTTATAGAATATTCATTTAAGTTGGTCTTATACATTCTTATATCATACAGCTGTTATAGGACTTTTTTGTTTAATGAGATATTGTAACCAAACTGATACAATAAGCGTATGACTTGGTTTTATATATCCTGTCCAAAGTTGGTTCAAATCGGACCACTATATCATATAGCTGTCATAGGACCGATCGGGCGAAAATCAAGTCTAGTATGAAAAACTTTTTAGTTTTATGATATATCGTAACCAAACTTATAGAATATTCATTTAAGTTGGTCTTATACATTCTTATATCATACAGCTGTTATAGGACCGATCGGGCGAAAATCAAGTCTTAGTATGAAAACCTTTTTAGTTTTATGAGATATCGTAACCAAACTAATACAATATGCATATGACTTGGTTTTATATATTCTGTCCAAAGTTGGTTCAAATCGGACGACTATATCACATAGCTGTCATAGGACCGATCGAGTGAAAATCAAGTCTTAGTAAGAAAAATTTTTTTGCTTTATGAGATATCGTTACCAAACTAATAGAATATTCATTTAAGTTGGTCTTATACATTCTTACCGAAGTTGGCCTAAATCGGTCCACTATATCATATAGCTGTTATAGAACCGATCGGGCGAAAAGTAAGTCTTAGTACGAAAAAGTTTTTTGTTTTATGAGATATCGTAACCAAACTAATAGAATATAAATAAAACTTGGCTTTATATATCCTGTCCAAAGTTGGATCAAATTGGAGCACTAAATCATATAGCTGTCATAGGACCAATCGGGCGAAAATCAAGTCTAAGTATGAAAAACTTTGTTGTTTAATGAGATATCGTAACCAAACTGATTAAATATGTATAACAACTGGTTTTATATATCCTGTCCAAAGTTGGTTCAAATCAGACCACTATATCATATAGCTGTCAATGGACCGATCGGGCGAAAATCACGTCTTAGTATAAAAATCTTTTATGTTTTATGAGACATTTTTACTAATATGATAGAATATGCATTTAAGTTAACTAAATATTTTTTAATTTTTTCCATTATTAGTTTTTGCCATAGTAAGTACGGGGTCTCCGACAGTCGAGTATGCTCGACTGTAGCACCGGCCGACTAGTTTTCACATATTATCCACGTGTACACGTCTTTGCAGGTTGATGAGACATTTTAAGTAACGACCCATTTTCAGCTAACGAATCAATCAGAACGGAACTCCGGATGAAAAACGGAGTAGTTTTAAAAGAGTTATGCCTGAGTTTGTGTTATACCTTTTCTCACATATTCTCCACGAGTACATGTCTTTTCAGGTTGATGAGACATTTATAGTAACTACTACTCATTTTCAGCTAAAGAATCAATTTGAAGACAAAATTATGTTCCGAATGATATTCCGGGTGAAAATCGGACTAATTTTGACAGAGTTATGACATAATTTGTGTTATTCCTGTTCTTCACAGATTATCCACTTGTACATGTCTTTTCAGGTTGATAAGACATCTTTAGTAACTACTCATTTTCAGCTAAAGAATCAATTTAGAGACCAAATGATAATCAGAATTGAATTCCGGGTGAAAATCGGACTTATTTTGACTGAGTTATGCCAGAGTTTGTGTTATTCCTATTTCTCACATATTATCCACGTGTACATGTCTTTTCAGGTTGATGCGACGTTTTTAGTAACTACTCATTTTCAGCTAACGAATCAATTTAGAGACCAAATGCTAATCAGAATGAAACTCCGGATGAAAATCGGAGTAATTTTAGCAGAGCTATGCCCAAGTTTGTGTTATACCTATGCCTCACATATTATCTACAAGCTCTTCATGGCTTTTGAAGTTGATGAGAATTTCTACTTAGTACTTTTTTCAGCCTTAGAATCAATTAAGAAACTAAATAATAATCAGAATGATATTTCGGGTGAAAATCGGAATAATTTTGACAGAGTTATGCCTGAGGTTGTGTTATAAATATTTTTCACATTTTATCCACGTATAGCTATACATGGCAATTGAGGTTGTTGACACAATTTTTGTAACTACTTATTTTCAGCTAACGAATCAATTTAGATCACTAAGTAATTTTAACAGAGCTATGCTTAACTTTGAGTTATACCTATGCCTTTATCTCACAAATTATCCACGTGTACACGTCTTTCGAGGTTGATCAGACATTTTTAGTAACTACTCAATTTCAGCTAAAGAATTTATTTGGAGACCAAATGATGATCAGAATGAAACTCCGGATGAAAATCGGAGTAATTTTAGCAGAGCTATGCCCAAGTTTGTGTTATACCTATGCCTCACATATTATCCACGAGCTATACATGGCTTTTGAGGTTGATGAGACACTTTTTGTCACTTCTCATTTTCAGATAACGAATCAATTTAGAGACCAAATGATAATCCGAATGAAACTCCGGATAAAAATCGGAGTAATTTTGAAAAAGCTATGCATGAGTTATTGTTATAATTATGCCTGACATATTATCCACGTATAGCTATACATGGCTTGTTGCCGAGAATTTCTACTTACTACTCTTTTTTTCAGCTTTAAAATCAATTAAGAGACCAAATAATAATCAGAATGATATTTCGGGTGAAAATCGGACTAATTCTGACAGAGTTATGCCTAAGTTTGTGTTATACCATTTTCTCACATATTATCCACGTATAGAGTTTTGCCAGAGTTTTTATTTTACCTTTTTCTCACATATTATCCACGTGTACACGTCTTTCCAGGTTGATGAGACATTTTTAGTAACTACTCATTTTCAGCTAACGAATCAATTTAGAGACCAAATGATAATCAGAATGAAACTCTGGATAAAAATCTGAGTAATTTTGACAGAGGTATGCATGAGTTTTTGTTATACCTATGCCTCACATATTATCCACGTATAGCTATACATGGCTTTTCAGGTTGATGAGACACTTTTTGTGACATCTCATTTTCAGCTAACGAATCAATTAAGAGACCAAATGATAATCAGAATGAAATTCCGGGTGAAAATCGGAGTAATTTTGACAGAGCTATGCATGAGTTATTGTTATACCTATGCCTCACATATTATCCACGTATAGCTACACATGGCTTTTCAGGTTGATGAGAATTTCTACTTGCTACTCTTTTTTCAGCTTAAGAATCAATTTAGAGACTAAATAATAATCAGAATGATATTTCGGGTGAAAATCGGACTAATTTTGACAGAGTTATGCCTGAGCTTGTGTTATAATGATAATCAGAGAAACTCCGGATGAAAATTGGAGTATTTTTAACAGAGCTATGCCTAAGTTTGTGTTATACCTATGCCTCACATATTATCCACGTATGGATACATGGCTTTTGAAGTTGATGAGAATTTCTACTTACTACTTTTTTTTCAGCTTTAGAATCAATTAAGAGACTAAATAATAATCAGAATGATATTTCGGGTGAAAATCGGAATAATTTTGACAGAGTTATGCCTGAGTTTGTGTTACACCTATTTCTCACATAATATCCACATGTCTTTTCACGTTGATAAGACATTTTTAGTAACTACTAATTTTCAGCTAAAGAATTAATTTGGAGACCAAATGATAATCAGAATAAAATTCCGGGTATAAATCGGACTAATTTTGAGTTATGCCAGAGTTTTTATTTTACCTTTTTCTCACATATTATCCACGTGTACACGTTTTTCCAGGCTGATGAGGCATTTTTAGTAACTACACATTTTCAGCTAAAGAATCAATTTGGAGACAAAATGATGATCAGAATGAAACTCCGAATAAAAATTGGAGTAATTTTAACAGAGTTAAGCCTGAGTATATGTTATACCTATGCCTCACATATTATCCACGTATAGCTATTGTCAGGAACAACTATGTGTTCCCCATAACAATTGCACATTTTCAACGCCGCCCCTGACAAGCACGCGAGCAGAGATCCCGTTACCCAGCGGCCCAGAGTATAAAAAGGCGCGCAACAGCGCATGCGGAACACTTCGAGTAGAACGAGCGAACGAGAAACACCGATCAGTCCTTACAATAGCAGGACAGAACATCAATCCTTGTTGTCACAGGACCCTCAGAAAAACATAACTGAGCAGTAGCAAGTTTTAATCCTTGCTGTCGCAGGAACCATCGTAGATATCCTTGCTGTAGCAGGATATAGTCCTTGTTGTCGCAGAACGCATCAAAGATAACTTTGCAGTAGCAAGTTATAATCCTTGCTGTCGCAGGAAACATCGTGGATATCCTATCTGTAGCAGGGTATATAGTCCGTGCTGTCGCAGGACGCATCAGAGATAGCCTCGCATTAGTAGGTTATAATCCTCGCTATCGCAGGATCCAGTAATAATAAGTATAGTATTAATCCTAGAGCCTTGCGGTCGCAGGAGTCAATTAAGAGAGCCTTGCTGTCGCTGGAATAAGTTGAGTTATCCTTGCTGTCGGGGGCATTTATACTCCTTGCTGTCGCAGGACCTAATTTATCCGTCCTTGCTGTTGCAGGACATAGTCTTAGTCGTCCTCGCAGTAGCAGGGCTAGGGCCAACACAGCGGTGAGCGGGCAAAATAAGCGGAGAATCCTTGGAGTACGCAGGATCGAGTCATTTATACTCCTTGCTGTCGCAGGACCTAATTTATCCGTCCTTGCTGTCGCAGGACATAGTCTTAGTCGTCCTCGCATTAGCAGGGCTAGGGCCAACCCAGCGGTGAGCGGGCAAAATAAGCGGAGAATCCTTGGAGAACGCAGGGTCGGGTCATTTATACTCCTTGCTGCCGCAGGACATAGTTTATCCGTCCTTGCTGGCGCAGGACATAGATTAAATTGTCCCTGTAAGAGCGGGACACGGGGGATTTATCCTGCTACATCCGGCAGTCCTCGCTGTCGCAGGACTTCTTCCCGATACCCTTGCATTAGCGGGGTCCCAGTACGAGAGACGAATCAACAGCTTCAACAGGGGGTGAAACCAGCGACAGACGAGTTTCCACATTTTCTGGCGTCAATAGTGAGCGCCTATCGCGCACTGTTTGGCCTGCAACAGAAAATATGCGCTCGCATGGCACAGATGTCGCATTTATGTAAAGGCGCTTCAGCATAAAGGAATATAGGTGCGGGTATTTGGATTTCCGCTGATCCCACCATACCAATGGATCATCTTTTCGACTTATATACTCCTCAGCCAGGTACTTGTCCATTTCCCTAATGGCAGCAGCAGTGTTGTTTGTGGGCTTGCTGACTTTCTGATAAGCACTGTCAAAATCCTTCCAAACGTCGTCATCGTCATCTTAGCTGAGGTGATGTTTTTCATTGTCAGTCACGACAGCTTCAGGTGGCACAGTGGCTAGCCGCATTGACATCAGTTTCCTTTTGAGTTCAGCAGTCGCCTTTTTAAATGCCTCTTCGGATTAAAACACACGTCCCTTGAATCTGGGGTCCAATATTGTGCTCTCTGCGTATAACATATTGGACTCGTAGTCCTTAAATCGTTCATCCATCTTAATTTGAATATGCTCGATAACAGCTGCCACAGTTGAATCTCTGACCAATAGTTTCATGCTAGCCATCTTTTTTTTGCAGTATACCAACTTACACGATCACTTTCGAGAGAGTGACATTTTTTTCAGCTGAGTTTTCTTCGGTTACTTGGAAAAATGGCTGCAATACTGGAAGCACTCCTTCAATGACTTTCCAATCATCCTGCGACAGTAACAAGTCACTTTGCAGTGTCGATAGGGTTTGCCGTAACCGCCCCTTTAACTGCTGATAGGCGCTTAAGCATGTTAAATGTTGAGTTCCAACGCGTGGGCACATCTTGGATTAACTTAAGCTCAGGCAAATTTAGGAGAACTTGCATTTCCCTCAATTTCTTCAGTCCAGATGAGCTGCGATTTAAAAACTCCACGATCGACTTAGATTTTGTGCGCACACTGCTTATTCTGTCTAAAGATTTTTGGACAATTAAATTAAGGCTATGCAAAGCACGGGACATGACGCCAATTGCCGATTCTTATGGCACCAACAATGTTGAATGCATTGTCCGATGCAATTGCAAACACTTTGTTTTTAATGTCCCATTTCTCAACGATCTCTTGTAAAAATCTGCAAAGATTTAGCGACGTGTGCGACTTTTTAAAAGACTGGCAAGCTATCGTATCGGGAGTTCATCACAGTTGATTCCTTTTCTATGTAATGTACGGTGACAGCCAGATAGCTTTCATTTGTTATGGATGTCTAACTATCTGTTGTTAAGCAAACTGCTGTCGCCGCACGGAGCTTTTCCGTTATGGATGACCCAAACTCATCGCGAAGCTTGGGTACCAATGAGTTTGTCAGAGTTTTTCTAGTTGGCTGCTTGTAGCATGGCGCTTGAACTCCGGCTCTTCCACTAATCTCAAGGCGTGGTGACCCTTGGCGATCATGCGGACCAGTTGCCTGTCAACTTTTTGGGTTTTGCATGCTAGGACTGGCCGATGCACAAATGTTGTTATTTTCGGCTGCGCATTTTGAGCGAAAACCTTGCTCTTCTCATTTTTGCGGACAACGGGCTCAATAGCTGCCGGGTACTTGCTTTTTAGATGCCTGCTCAAATAGCTCTGTGATTTGCAGCTCAAAACACATTTAACTTGCTGGCTCCCATCATCTTCAAAATGGTTTCATATTTCGCTATATTTTCTAATCAGGGACATTATGAATTTTTAAAATGAGTTTTCAATAATGCCGCTGATTCAAAAAGCGAGGGAATTCAAAGAAAACAAACGCGAAGATGAGCAAGAACCCAATGATGAGCAAGAACGAAAAGATTAGCAAGAACGCAAAATGAGCTAACAGAATCTACGCAAATGCCCTAACGAACTTCGAACGCAAAGTAAAACTCGAACAAAGTGCGAAAAATGAACAATAGTGGGCAAGACAGAACATGTGAGCAAAATAGAACAAGTGAGCATAAAAAGCTAGTGTGCAAAAAAGAGCAAGTGAGCAATAATGAGCAACTTGGAAGGAACATGTTCACTTGCTTGCACTTCAGTGAGCAATTTATTTTTGTTCACTCACTCATGAGAAACGCAACACTAGTACCGTTCAATGTTGCCAACAGGGAAACGATCGACGGCGTCCAGCTTCCAGGAGCGAGCGGATGCCGATAGAAGCGGCTCCACACAAATAATCGGCACGTTGAAAGACGAGGGCCACCGACTGTCAGCTACGGTTCAAATCGGAAACAACCCTTACAACGCTACCATCGACACGGAAGAAACGAGCAGTTTCATAAGCGAAGTAACGTTGTGTGAAGAAGGATTTGAACTAGGAAAAACACAAAGACAGATACGGATGGCAGACGGCCGGACGGGTGTCGTAACGGAACAAATGGAGGTACGGATAGAGCTCGGTAACAATAGTGTTGATATGCCATTATTAATTCTACCCGGAGTCATCGACGAACTGGTGCTAGGGTGGGATTTCCCCTCTAAAATGGGAACTAACTTTGAATGCGCCGGAATAGAAGTCAGAATCCCGACTCGTTGACAAAACAACAGAGGACTAGAAGAGAAACTCTCGACCGTCAACACAGAACATGTACAAGAAAAAGAAACACAAGAGCAAGTAAAAGAGGAACATGCAGACAAAATCAAGAACAAGTAACACAAGAACAAGGAAAACAAGAACAAAGAACTAGAGAACTGGCAATACAAGAAGAAGAAGCTACGCTGGAACAAAACATTACAACCGAGGAGGCAACAATGAGCATCGGTAGGGAGCAGAGTAAATCCTTACACCCCGATATAGCGGTTGATAAATTTCTCCAGCAGGAAATAACCGCATTTGCAGCTATGAGTGGCACATCACCAATCACGGAACACCGAATCGTGATGCACGATGACCGGCCAATAAAGCAGCACTACTTCCCAAAGAACCCTTAGATGGAAGAAGAAATCAACAAACAGAGCGACGAGTTGCTCGCTAAGGGATGTATCGAGCCATCGAACAGCCCACACAGTGCCCCGATTGTTATGGTCAAAAAGAAAACGGGCAAATGGAGATTGTGCGTCGACTTTCGGCAGCTAAACAGCCGATCTGTCAAGAACGCTTATGCATTACCTCGAGTACACCACATCTTGGATCAGTTGAGGGAAGCACGTTTTATCACCAGCCTCGACCTGAAGGACGGGTATTGGCAAATCCCTATGGAGGAAACAAGTCGCCCTATGACAGCGTTCACAGTACCAGGCAGAGGACTCTTCCAATGGAAAGTTATGCCTTTCGGACTTCACTCCGCACCAGCAACATTCCAACGAGCACTGGATCAGTTGATTGGACCCGAAATGCTGCCACATGCTTTCGCATATTTAGATGACATCATCGTTATTGGAAAAACATTGGAAGAACACATGGCAAATCTAAAGGAGGTGTTTCGACGACTACGGGCAGCGAATTTGAGGTTCAACGTCGACAAGTGCAACTTCTTCAAAAAACAACTAAAATATCTGGGGCATAAAGTGACAGAGCATGGAATGGGCACAGATCCGGACAAAGTAGCTGCTATCTCGCAACTAAAACCACATACCAACATCAGGGAGCTGCGGCAATATCTCGAGTGGCTTCCTGGTATAGACGATTCGTGCCTGATTTTTCCACCACGGCGTGAAATGGTTATGGAAAGAAGAGCATAAACAAGCGTTCGAAATGGTGAAAGAAAAGCTGACGCATGCACCAGTCCTAGCGTGCCCCGACTTCACCGATCAATTCACGTTACAAACTGATGCCAGCAACTATGGACTGGGAGCCATCCTCACACAGGAATCCGGCGAGGGAGAGCGGGTAATCGCATATGCCAGCAGAGCACTCAACGAACCCGAAAGAAACTACTCAGCAACAGAGAAAGAGTGCTTAGCAATCGTTTGGGCAATTCGGAAGATGCGACCATACCTAGAGGGGTATCATTTCGCTGTCGTAACAGACCACATGGCACTAAAATGGTTAAACTCTATCGAAAACCCTACCGGTCGTATCGCCAGATGGGCATTGGAATTACAGCAATACGATTTCGAGGTGACATATCGCAAAGGAAAACTTAACGAAGTGGCAGACGCATTGTCTAGGCAACCATTGGCGGAAATGATGGAAGGTGGATACAGAAGATGCTACAGAAGATTCGTAAGGAGCCCAGAAAATTCCCGGACTACCTAGAAGAATCTGGCAACTTATATAGACACACCCCTCACCGAGCAGGGCACGAGGACGTGCCATCCTGGAAATTGTGTGTACCATCGAACAAGAGGCAACGTGTATTACACGAGAATCACGACATAGCAGCAGCGGGACATACGGGAACACGGAAAACGATAGCTCGAGTGGCGGCACGTTATTATTGGCCAGGACTGCACCGAGATGTCCACAACTATGTACAACGATGTGAATTCTGCCAAAAATACAAGCCGAACCAATTATAGGCAGCCGGCCAGATACTCACTCAAATTCCAGAAAAACCATGATCACGGTGTGCGCAGATTTTGTCGGACCACTACCACGATCAAAGCACGGGCAATTTTTTTTCGAGAACATACATTTTTTTTTGTTGACCACCCTAATTTGTCGTAATACTCGCAAGCACCCATTAAAACGCACGATAACCAAGGAGAACGTATAGAGGAAATTTGTTTTAACAAAAAAAAAAATTTATTTTGGATTACCCTAATTCATTGTAACACCCATGAACATCCAAAACCAAGCACGGCAACTTGTAGATGGAAAAGAAAAACGAATAATTTTTTTTTTGGAAAAAAATTTTTTAAAAAATGTATATAAAAATTTTGGGACCACCCTAATTCATCGACGCACCCACGAGCATCCAAAACCACGCACGGCAACCATTTGATGGTAAAAAAAAACAAAAAAAATTTAAAAAAAAAAAAATTTTTTTAAGAAAAAAAACTTTATTTATTTTTACTCCACCCTAATCCGAGAAAAAAAAATATGCGTCGTCAACACGGAAAAAAAGGGAGAAATATATATATAGATATATGAACCATGAATATATATCAATATATATATATATAAACACTAGAGCCGGCACGAACAAACAGCAATAATTCAACGTCGGAACAATCAACACGGCCCACTGTGCAAATTAAATGATTATTGATTTTATTTATTTAATGTTCATTTATTAAATGTTAAGTTTATTAACATAATTAATATTTGTTACAACACGTTAGTGAGGGAGTTGGTTTGGCTTGGACTTGATGTCTCAAGGCATGCAGAATAAGAACTGAAAACTAAGTTGACAAAAGAGACTTATGAAGCTACAAAGTACAATATAAAATGTATCAAGTTACACAATGCAAAAATCATAGCGGCCGCAGAAACGCTTAGCTTGCGCCTCGTGCATTGCCTGCTATGTGAAGACATCCGGCCCAGAGCTGAGTCAGCATCTGTGCTGGAGTCAAACCGCGTCGCGTTAACTTATGTTAACTACTCCCCCCTCAAGTTGAGGCCGCCCTCGGCCGACCCTATCTCAGCGATCACCTCGTTCACCCTTAGAGCCGTGGCCCTCTTCCTCATGATCTGCCGGTAGGTTAAACCGATGCCAAAGATTATGCCACAAGTTATGCCAAGGAGAAGCAACAGTATGATTGAGTTGATGCTGCCAACTTCGTCCCTGACCTCTTGTATCGTCTCCAGATTACGTTCATTAAGTCGATGAAGGTAAGGGAGGCTGAGCACGTCCTGGTGGCCTGTGACGTTTAATAGAGGGGAAGCTGCGATGCCTGGGAACCGGTTCTGCACGCTGTTGCGATTAATGTATTTCGTTCCGTTAACGGTAACCCACTTGTTGAAGATGATTAGTTGTGTGCCATGCACCCAGGACACGGTGCCGTTATCAATGCAGACTTCCGCCGCCGCATCATTGATGATGACAATTCCATCGTCGACCCAAGTGACTGCGTCCAGGTTACTCGGCTGAAGCTCGCAATGGGCTACTCCGCCGGTATGAAGTTCCTTGGCGCATGAGCTGGCTGTTGACCGTTGACAAAACGTCGTTTTTGAGGTGGCTGTGCAGTTTTCCAGCGCGTAGATTTGATCCTGGCATTCGGCGATGATGTTGTTCTCGATTCGCAGCATATGATTTTTATGGGCGACTGGGTAGACTGTGATCTTCTTGCAGGTGTGTTCAATTTTTGGGAAAGATATTATGAAATATAACATATTTGCGGATTGTAGAACTTTGACGGACGAAACGGACATTAGGTCGGCTATGGGAGTATCTGTGGGCTCTTCAAACCAAACAGATTTTAAGTCTGCGTGATCTAAGATGTTTGGGCTGACAATGTTGGCTTTGGCCAGAGTTATGGCGAGCATTAAGTTCTGCAATTCCATCGACAACATTCTGTTCCTAGCTAAAAGTGTTTCATATAAATGGCCTGTATCAATCTGCCTGTCCTTTGAGGCTTTCAAAATTTGGTTGACTGTAAACGTTAATTGATTAATCTGATCCTGTACTCTAGTGTTTATCTGTACCTGCCTATTGTTTGAACTTATTAACTGGGCTTCATTAATCTTTATTTTCTCAAAGTCCCCGGCGTCTGGAGTGCCTGCAACTACCTTCAGAATTGAACCTAGAAAGTCTAGATTCCTGGCAATTCCAAAATCTTTGATGAAGCACCTATAATAGCTAGCGAGTCCTAGGAATGATCTCACCTCGAAAACCGTCTTGGGTTCCGGGAATTCCTGTATCGCTTTGACTTTCTCTGGGTCGGTTGTGGCACCATCGCTAGTGACCACGAATCCAAGAAAATTCACGCTTTTCTTAAAAATTGTGACTTTTCCTTGGACACCCTCATGTTAGTTTCATATAAGCTTTTTAGTACCCAGTCAACGTGTCTGACATGGGACTCCTCGTCTTTCGAAAAGACGATGACGTCATCAACATAGACGTAACACGTCTTGCCGATCTGCTCTCGCAGTATGTCATCGATCGCCCTTTGGAAAATGCTGGCGGCGTTTTTCAAGCCGAAAGGAAGTCGGCAGAACTCGTACTTTCCTCCATTTACGGAAAAGGAAGTCTTCTCCCGGTCGCGTTCTGCGAGCATGATTTGGTGGTAGCCAGACTTAAGATCCAGTGTCGAAAATTACTTGGCTTTACCCAGATTTCCCAAAATCATGGTAATATTGGGCATGGGATACCTGTCTGTAATCGTTCTTTCGTTGAGTTTCCGAAAGTCCATGACGAGACGCATGTTTCGGTTACCCATTTCATCCGTGCCCTTCTTGTCAACCACCCAAATGGGGTTGTTATAGGGAGAAACGGATTTTTGAATTATGCCATTCTTCAAAAGATCTTGAATCTCTTTGTTGACAAATTCGGCTGCGCCCATAGGATAAGGGTATAGCTTAGCATAGATAGGCTGCTCGTCAACCGTTCTAATGGTGGCTACCACCGATGTGTTGTACGGTAGCGCCTCATTAGCGTCTGCGAACGTCTTCTTCCTATTTATTAACATTTTTAAAAAATTTTCTTTAATCAGGGGAGGTGCGTCTGCGCAATCTACATTAGTGAAATTGACATCCACACATTTGTAGTATAAGATCGGTTCGGAATTGTTGCCAAATCTGAGTTGGCTCGAGTTTAGACAGAGCTCAGCCCCGACTTCTGTCAGCAGATCGAGGCCTATGATTCCATCAAATGTTGACAATTCTGAGAGAAGGAAAAAAGTCGCCTTCTTTCCAAACATTGATACATAGCACTTCTCAGAAATTTTGGTAGTGCCATGTATGGAGTGGGTTGTAAATGGGTTGTCGACTGGGCGAACTCCTTTCAGCCCATGGTGCGGCCGGATGTAGTTTTTCGCCGCACCGGTGTCGATGAGGAATCTCATTTGAGTCCCCGCTACTTCCCGCCTGATGAAGGGTAGCAGGGACTTACCCCTAAAAAATTGAGAGCGTCAGAGTCGCCGTCTGAATCATCGGCTATCTGCGCCTCAGCATTCCTAGCTGCCGCTGCATACCCCTCAGCTCCACATTCTTGGCTCTGAGTGGTATGATTTACCCTTTGACGCCTCTGACCCGTTGCTCGGTCAGAGGTGTTCGTTCTTTTGAACGCCTGTGGGTTGGCCGAGTTGGCGTAGGCTGGTGCCTGCGACGGCATCAGTACCCTAGACATTGAAGGGTCAACGTCCATTGGCTGCGGAGCATTATTGCCGCTGCTTTGCCTACCACTACGCTGATCGAACTGTTTGGGCTGCTGTTGTTGCTGCGGCTTTTGTTGCCGCGTGTAATGAGGGCTTTTTGTAGGGGCAGGTAGTGCCTCGGCTGCTTCTGCGCCCTTTTGCCGCTGCTGAAATTGAGGCTTTTGCTCGGGTCTTCGAGCCTTGTCCTTGATACTCCTGGCATAATTTGCCGCGAAGGTGTATCTCTCATGATTGGCCTCGATTTCTTGTGCGAGTGCCAAAGCAGTGGGGAGGTCGAGCGGGTGTGCCGCAAATAAAACATCAGAGAGGCTGCGCTTGAGGCCAGAAATGAATATGCGCAAGGCATCCCCTCTAAACTTCTCACACATGCCCTTAGCTAGTGCTGCGTCATATGTCATGTTTACCTTGTTTATGAGTAAGGTGAGTTTTTTCTCGACCTCATCATAGTACTGTGGCAAGGTAAGTTGTCCCTGCCTGAGAGTGCTCATTTCTTGTTCTATGACATGAACTGGCCTTTTGTCACTGTAAGTGAAATCTAAGCGGTTGATGATAGCATCAAAATTTAGGATCGTGGCAAACGAAGACAGAACTGCGTCGGCCGAACCCCTTATCTTGCTTCTGATGATTATCACCGCTTGGTAATGGCGAGAGCTGCCATTATATCGTCTGAATATTTTATACGCTGCCATTGCAGCCTGTCGCCAAGAAACATAAGTTTCTTGCGAGCCCGTAAACTCTGCGAGACACTTGACCGCGTCTAGAGGCTCGTCACAGCGGACGTTGTCCACTATTTGTATTTCCTCAAAAGTCTCAATCGGAGGCGCTGTGACTTTAAGTCTGTGACTTTTCTGTTAACTCGGCAATTTGCCGGTTGAAGCTCTCTTTAAGAGCCGCATCCCTTTCCCTGAATGCCTCTGCCTGTGCTCTGAGCGCACCCGAAACTGCTGACTCAACCAAAGCCTTGAGTTGCTGGGGATCCATATCTGTTTTATCTGAATGTACTTCTTCGTATGTTTCTACTCTAATATCGCTATTATCTGAGTCTTCTGAGTCGGACTTTCTAAAATTAGGGTCTCTATATTTTTCAAAAGCCTTTTTCATTAGTTAAAAAAAAAAATGACAACTAGCCACAGAATCAGATTAGTACATCTATTAAAGATAATCAAAACAAAGCATTTGTGGAAACAATAGGACAGTCAATGGCCAGTTGAATTTGCAGAACAAAATAAACGATGTGCAAAAACACAGTTTAGTAAATTGTTGAATTTTTTATTTGTTTTAATTTTTTATTATTATATATTTTTTCCTTATTTTTTTTTTTTTTTTTAAGGAAAAACTTTATCTACCTCACGCAGTACTTAAAATATGTGTGGATGAAAAACTCACTTACATGTTTTTATTAAGTTATGCGGTAGCCCTAGTATTCTTATATTCGCCGTTGACGTTGTCTCCCTCGCTGCGGTCACGCACAAGAAAGAATTTTTTACGCTGCCCAGATTAGCTTGCGCGCTATACTGGTGACACACCGCTGCCCGAAGAGCTCCAGCGGCTTCGGTGTATAAAAAAAAAATGATTTGTGTAATCCAATACACCTGCACTGACCAAGTTGACGTAGGTCAGGTACACTGCACAGCACTAAACGTAGATTACGTTATGTCGAATTTGTTGAAGTATTTAGCGCAGACTTAAATGCGAGCGCCGTTAGTGTCACAACACACAACACAGGTTCAGATCTTATTTTATCTGTTTTAAATGTTACTTGTTAAGTTGCTTCGTTTTACGATTGCACTGTTCACAACACAAACACAAGTTCAGATTTTTTTATCTGATTCGAAGACTTTTTATTTAAATCCACGGCTACGCGACTTAGGACGGCGCGAGATTCGTTACCGTTGGGCGCCAATTAAATGATTATTGATTTTATTTATTTAATGTTCATTTATTAAATGTTAAGTTTATTAACATAATTAATATTTGTTACAACACGTTAGTGAGGGAGTTGGTTTGGCTTGGACTTGATGTCTCAAGGCATGCAGAATAAGAACTGAAAACTAAGTTGACAAAAAGAGACTTATGAAGCTACAAAGTACAATATAAAATGTATCAAGTTACACAATGCAAAAATCATAGCGGCCGCAGAAACGCTTAGCTTGCGCCTCGTGCATTGCCTGCTATGTGAAGACATCCGGCCCAGAGCTGAGTCAGCATCTGTGCTGGAGTCAAACCGCGTCGCGTTAACTTATGTTAACTTGCATACTTGTTCGAGAGCAACATCTTGACGGACCAACACGCAACGCGTAACGAACGAAAGATAAGAGAGCCCAAACATTTGGTTTTGTCGCGAGGGTCAGTGGCCGACAAAGCAAAACGCAAACATTCGTTGTTGTTTACATTTCGTTTGCTTTGCATAGCAATGACCCGACAACTGAGTTGCAGAAAACGGCGTAAACAGCTAAGCAAAGCAAAGTTACAAGAGCGGGAGTACAGTTATATTGCATTTATGTGCATAGCAACCGTCGACAGCCGAGACGTTATCATTTCAACAAAAACTGAGAGCAATTGCTCTCAGAGAAAATGTAACAGCAAAGACCAAATAGAGCGACGTTATTTGTTGTAGTGTGCACCGCACTTGATTTGGCCACAACAACAAAACAAATAACGACATATATATGTACATATGTACACAACGAGGGAATTATTATGCGCGAAATTTATTATATATTTTTAAAATAATATTACAACGAGGGAACTATTATGCGACAAATTCATTATGGTATATACAACAACAGATATATGTATATACGACGAGGAATTTAGTATGCGTGAAATTGGTCATACATATAAATATTAATAACAACAACTACGAGGGAGCTATTATATATAAATATAACTACATATATATATATATATTTAAATAGACATATATAAATAAAAAAGTGTAGTGGCGGAAAAAAACTATATATATATATATATATATATATATATATATATATAAATTAATAAGTATCCCTCGTCGAGTCCAGTGACACCTGCCGGTTGCGGTATAGGTAGTGGCTCCACTCGGGTATGATGATCCAGTGACTCCGCCGGTTGCAGCTTGAGTCCAATGGTTTTGATGATGAAGGTTGTGGTGGGATCACTGTTAAGTTCTCCTGATGCGAGCCTTGGGGCTTCGCAGTAAAACACAATAAGCTTCAATACGGCTAGAGCCGGAGTAGTGCATTTATATTCAAGTGCTTTGTTTAAAGCTAGATACAAGACTGAACTTCAAAATAAAAGAATATGAAAACTAAAGCTAAGTACATTGAATGGAAATCTACAGAACATGCCATGGTCTCATGGTCGGCAAGCCGACTCAGCATAAACATAATATAAGCAAAGGAATTGCGACACAAACAGTCGCCGGCTATTGCACCCAATCGTTAACGCTAAGAATGTTGCAACGTGAACTTGATGCGTCAGCATTTCGGGCGCGCGGGTTACTTAGGAAGTTCTGGCGAGGGCCGCTTGTTAACTATTCCCCCTTCAAGATCATTGCCGTCCTCGGTGATGTTTAATTCGCTGATCACCTTTTGTAGCTTGACTGAAGAGCTCCGCCGGATCCACCATAGATGAATTAGGATGAGCGCGCAGAATACAAGGCTGACTGCAACTCCAATTACGAACCAGACCTTGGGCGATCCGCCAGATGTAACATCGTCTTTGAGTTCCTGGATGATGTGTAGATTGTGCTCATTCATCCGTTGCAGTAGTGGTAGGCTTAATACGTGACCGTGTCCCGTGATGTTTAGTAGGGGCGATGCTGCGATGCCTGGGGCTTTGCTTAAAGCTCTGTTACGATTTAGATATTTAGTGTTATTTATTAAAGCTGAGTGTTCGAATGTAACCAGGTGCGCTCCTTTTGTTGTTATCATGGGCCCGTCGTCTACGATGACACTAGCAAAACGTTCGTTGATGATGATTATTCCTTCATCCACTAAGGTGACCGGTTCCAGGTGACTGGGCTGCGTGCGACATATGGCTGAGCCGCCTGAGTGTATTCCGCGTGCGCAGGTGTCATGCGTTGCCAGTTTGCAGAACGTCGCATAGCTGGTTGTAGCACATTCCGTCACAGCTAGGATTTCACTGGCGCATTCCGCTACTATGTTGTCATGTAGTTGCAGTACGGTGTTGTTGTGTGCCACAGGATAGATTAGGACCTTTTTGCAAATAACTTTAACTTTAGGATATTCAATTAATATGTGAATGATACTATCGGACTGGAAAATTTTTATGTTTGATACTTCCATTAAGCTAACTATAGGAGATCTGTGAGCTGTTCAGTAAAAACGGATTTCAAATCATTGTGATCAAAATTGTGGGATTTATAATGTTTGATTTGGCAAGCGTTATAGTGAGCATGAGATTCTGTATTTCTGTAATCAGCATTCTGTTTCTCGCTAGTAGCGTTTCATACAAATGTGCAGTATCTACTAAATCACCTTTTTTTCTTTAAGTATCTTATTGACTGTGTCGGTAAGTAAATTGATTTGTTTTTGTGTTTCTGTATTAATTTGTATTTGTCTATTGTTTGATGCTATTAGCTGAGACTCGGTTATCTTAATTCTCTCAAGGTCTGACGCGTCAGGAGTGCGAGGATAATTCCGATAAACCTGCAGGAAACGATGAAGTCAGATCTGTAGTAGTTGTATGATTGAACGTATTGGAAAAAAGTTTGAAGTTACCTTAGGTTGTCTTTATGGACCACCCTCCCCTTAATAAGTACAGACGTTCCCAGGTCTGCTTGTATGATCCCTTCAGAACATAATGGGGACAACTTGTTGCCTAACCTTTTGTTGTTTTTAAGAAATACTTTCTCCCTACCTCGAACACCCTGTTCTGCCTATTTGGGTTAAGTCTGGTAAGTTGATCTTGCTGGGCTTTTGTTATCTTGTCTTTGATTTTTTGTTGCAGTTCACTAGATGCTGTATGTACTACGTCTAGTGGCCTGTGCCCTGTAACTGAATGGATGGATTTATTATATTCTATTGTTGCTCGTATTATTGCCTGGACTGTTTCATTAATCTTCTTATCAATTTTTAGGCATCTGGCTATTTCAATTAATGTGCTGTGGAATCGTTCCACTTGACCATTTGAGCAGCTATGGAGTGGAGGGCGTTAACAATGTCTATGTTGAATTGATTTTTTAATAGTGAAGTGATCGTTTCCGAATTGAACGACGCTTCGTTGTCGCAATAAATAGTTTTAGTTTTTGGAAAAATGTTTACTAATTGCAATATGGGGATTGTAACATCTGCAATGGCACGAGAGGCTAATGGTTGAACGACTGCAAATTTAGAGAATTTATCAATACAGGTCAAAAAGAGTTTCTGATCAGTAGAAAAAATGTCAATATGTAGTCTCTCCGGCATATGACGGTATTGGCGTTTCCCCGAGCTCTTGCTTTTTTGGGTGCCGGTCATATTTAGCCGTAGTACACACTTTGCAATTTAAAACAACTTCGTTAGCCAACTTAGTCATTTTTGGAAAATAGTAATCACGAAGGATTTGTTTTACATTTTCCTGTGCTGCCCTATGTGCACGATTATGTTCGGTATTAATAATTTCGACTTGCTCGTCTTTGTTAGTGATGTCCGACACCATATTCTTACAATGCCAGAATTTGGTTGTCGGGAAAAGTGACACTAACTCATGTTGAAATACGGCCAAAGTTGGGAAAGTGCAATGGAACGCGTTTACAACATCAGGATTCACTACAAGTTTTAGTGTCTCCAAGAGACTGCTTTTGTCTGTGAAATGTATTACGTGGCGGGTCTTGTTGCCGAACATGATTAGTCTTCGATGTAACGAATAACATGCCTCTTCTAAAACTACTTGATTTCTAAAGCAGTTCAAGGGCTTGTCAGTCGTTTCGACTGTGTATGTCAGGGAAAGCTCACTATGAATGGTGGCTGCATCTGATTGCGGCTCGTCTTGTAAAGCATTAACACTTTGCCGGGATAGGGCGTCAGCCACGAAGTTTTCTTTGCCTGGCTTGTAATGAATTTTTGCATTATGCTCTTCAATAAAAGCCTTCCACGTTAGTATTCTTTTCAGATACTGCAAACGTGAGCGGTTGATGGTCCGTGAAAATGTGTACCTCTCTGGTACCGTATAGGTAATTCTGAAGTTTCCCAAGGGCCCATACAATAGCCAATAGCTCCCTTTCATTGGTAGCATAATGGGACTCACGTTGTTTCAACGTACGTGAAATCATTGTAATGGGTCTTCCCCCTTGAGATAGCACTGTTCGATACCACTTGCGGAAGCGTCAGTGGTCAAATCGAAGGGTTTTAAAATCTGGGTACATGAGCATGACATCTTCTGATGCCAATATGTTTCTTAACCGGTCGAAAGCATCGCGTTGCGAGTCATCGAATTCTATCGGCATTTTTTTGGACATGTGTTTACTAACTGAGCCATTTTCGCCTTTCAGTATATTTGTCAAAGGTCTTGCTATGGAAGCAAAATCTTTAACGAATACCCTGTAATAGCTGGCAAGGCCTAGAAAGGACCTTAGAGCAAATAAGTTTTTGGGTTCAGGGTATTCTTGAATCGCCTTAACTTTATCTGGGTCTGTCTTTGCTCCTTCGCTGGTAACCACGAAACCTAAGTATTCGACGCTTTCTTTAAAAAACTTTGTCTTCTCCTTAGAGACTCTCATGTTAGCATCACAAAGACGCTGAAGTACTATATCAATGTGTCGGACGTGATCGGCTTCATTTTCGGAAAATATTATTACGTCATCGACATAGACGTAACATATTTTACCAATTTGTTCTCGAAGAACATCGTCAATTGCTCTTTGGAAGATGCTACCAGCATTCTTCAAACCAAAAGGCAATCGACAAAACTCATATTTTCCACCGTTTACTGAGAAAGAGGTTTTCTCACGATCTTTTTCAGCTAGATAAATCTGGTGATACCCAGACTTCAAATCTAACGTGGTGAAAATTTTGCCTTTCCAAGATTCGCTAGAATCATTGGAATGCTTGGCATTGGGTAACGGTCCGCAACAGTTCGCTCATTTAGCTTCCTGAAGTCAATGACCAGCCGATGGTTTTTATTACCACTGGCATCTAGTCCTTTCTTATCAACAACCCAGGCCGGGCTGTTGTAAGCAGATCTTGATGGTCTTATGATGCCATCCTTCAACAACTGTGCGATCTCTTTGTTAACGAAATCTGCTACACCTGTAGGGTATGGGTAGAGTTTTGAGTAAACCGGTTCATTGTCTTCGGTCTGAATTGTGGCAATGACAGAAGTGTTGAAGGGCAGTGCCTCGTTAGAGGTCGAAAAGCCTTAATCCGCTTCAAAATCATTTTTTTGAATTCGCCCCTTACAATATCAGGGACAATAATGTCATCGACACGTGTGAAGTTCACGTTGTCGCAAAGGTGGTGCTTTAACATTTCCGACTTATTGCCGTAGGTAATGCTGTTGCCCTGTAAATTCAAGGTTACCCCAGCCTGCGTTAGCAGATCGAAACCTATTATAGCGTCGAATGTGTCGAGAGTATCTAGAATAAAGAACGGGGCAATCATCCCAAAAATTTTCATTGTACATTTTGTTTGATTTTACTGGATCCATGTATAGAATTCACAGTAAATGGGGCATCGACAGTCGTTACGTTTTTAACTCCTTTACGGGTCTCACGTAATTTTTTGCCGCCCCAGTGTCGATTAGAATTTTAGAGTTCTACCATCCAATTGTCGCTCGACGAACGGCAACTGGGAACGTTCCTAAAAAATTCAACGAATCGTCGATTCCTGTTGAATCGCTTTCCTCATCAATGTCATTAGCCGCTGCTTCGGCTGTGCTTGCATATTCCTGTTCTTCTCTGCTACCAACTTGCTGAGAGACATTGTTTACTCGTTGTCGTCTCTGACCCGAGATACGTTCTGACGTGTTCTGCCTCTTTTGAGTTTCGCCATGTGTGGCGTTACTCGGCTGTCTTCCCCAATTGGTGGGCTGCCTGAATTTAGAGACCGACGGGTCGACCTCCATAGGCTGTACTTGGTCTAGTACTGGACTTCCTTTGTCGCTAGGCTTTGTACCAGGCTCAGCATGTGGCCTGTTTTGACCCTGTTTTACAACGAAGTGTGGATTTTTCTCAAAGCCTTTTCCCTGTCTAGGTTGGGTATTTTTACCCTGCCTATTGCTTTCTCCTACATGGCTTTTGTCTTCAATTGCCCTGGCATATGAAGCAGCGAAAGCGCTCCTTTCAATACTACTTTCAGCCTCGCGAGCCAACGCTAAAGCGGATGGCAAATCTTTGGGCTGCGCTGGGATGACATACGCTTTCAGGGACCTCTTAAGGCCTGCCATGAATGCATGTAGGGCATCGCTCCTAATCTCAGTGTTGAGTATAGTCGCTGCTTGTTCGTTGTGTGTCATGACAATTTTGTTTGTGACGAGAGTTAGTTTTTTCTCGACTTCGTCATAGTAGTCCATCAAGTCCAAGCCACCCTGTCTAACCATTTCTAGTTGTTGCCGGAGTATTCGCAGGGACGTTTTGTCTGCGTATGTGCAATCAAGTCTAGCTATAATTGCATCGAAATTGAGCACTGTGTTGTGTGACGTCAGCACCGCTCGTGCTGCACCACAGACTTTGTTTTTCAGAATGGCAACTGCTTCATAATGGGCTTCACTACCTATGTATCTTTTAAAAATTTCATAGGCATCCACGGCTGCCTGTCTCCAAGAGACATATTCCTCGTGGCTCCCATTGAAAGTCGGGACCGACTTTACGATGTCTAACTTCACTTCGCATTTTATGTTAGGGTCACAAGTTACCCTTTCATATCTTTCGACTTGGGGGGCCTCAACTCTGAGGTTGTCAACCTCGTTTCTTACCGCAGCAATTTCTGCGCGAAACTCATTTTTTAACCGCTGCTCTTGTTGGATGAGGGCGGTGTTAACCGAGGCGTCAATTAAGGCCTTCAAATTTGCCGCTTCCATTTCTAACTGATCGTCGTTCTGGGGACAAAATTCTACCTGATCACTATCAACACTATCTTGGTCGCTATCTTCGTTTTCGCTGTTGTATTCTGATTTCACTCTCTATATTGCCAACTCATGGGCAGTCAGACACTGAGAGATTCGATAATTGTGGAACAAATGATCAAACAAAGGTTTACTTAATTTTATCTGATTACAAACGCAGAAAAGTTCACTTGATTTAATTCAATGAAAACATTCATCAAACCACGCAAAGTAAAAAAATATCAAATATGTCAAAATATCAAATATATTGAAATATCAAAAACCCAAACACAAGTCAATTAAATCACGCATAAAATGAAAATATTTATACAGTATCTCAACGCTCACTTTAGCGCTGCCGTTTAATAACACTTTTTTAATTTATTTTTTATACTTATATTTTGAAATCACTATTTACTTGAACAGTCACTTACATGTTGTAGGGGACGTGGATTCTACTTAAAGTAATCTCTATCCTGTTGGGCGCCAATTAATAAGTATCCCTCGTCGAGTCCAGTGACACCTGCCGGTTGCGGTATAGGTAGTGGCTCCACTCGGGTATGATGATCCAGTGACTCCGCCGGTTGCAGCTTGAGTCCAATGGTTTTGATGATGAAGGTTGTGGTGGGATCACTGTTAAGTTCTCCTGATGCGAGCCTTGGGGCTTCGCAGTAAAACACAATAAGCTTCAATACGGCTAGAGCCGGAGTAGTGCATTTATATTCCAAGTGCTTTGTTTAAAGCTAGATACAAGACTGAACTTCAAAATAAAAGAATATGAAAACTAAAGCTAAGTACATTGAATGGAAATCTACAGAACATGCCATGGTCTCATGGTCGGCAAGCCGACTCAGCATAAACATAATATAAGCAAAGGAATTGCGACACAAACAGTCGCCGGCTATTGCACCCAATCGTTAACGCTAAGAATGTTGCAACGTGAACTTGATGCGTCAGCATTTCGGGCGCGCGGGTTACTTAGGAAGTTCTGGCGAGGGCCGCTTGTTAACTTATATATATATATATGTCGGAGATGGCATAATTCATATTGCGCGGCCTACTTTGCTGGTGATAACTAGTGTTGTGAGTCTTACTAGTGTTGACAGCAGAAGCTGTCATCGAGTGAGGCTCTGGTGTGAGTGTCAAAGGCGATGACTAGGCAATAAGGTGTCAAAGAGGATGACTTTACAATTGGTCTTTCGGCACGACACACGCAGAGACTCGCTTCGCTCTATAATTTAATCTTAACAATGAGTTCAAATCCAATAACTCCGACATCAGAAGTGGGATTGGACTCGCGTATGCTAACCGCGGACGAACAATTTCGTGTTTTGTTGGAGCAACAAAATAAACATTTTTTGGAGCTAGCAAAATCGTGTCAGGCATCTGTACGCGAGCCGCAAAATAATGGTGTTGTTGTGTTGCCGAAATTCAACTCGGATGCTACTGGCGCTGATGCTACCCAGTGGTGCGCTACGGTCGACATCGTTCTCGACGAAAAACCTCTGCAAGGTAGCTCTCTTATCTTGGCATTAAGCGAAGCCTTGAGCGGTAGTGCGTGCCAATAGCTATCCCAAATATGCTATCCGGGAATAACATGGCAGGCGTTAAAGCAACTCTTCGTGCAGCGCTACGACAGTCCGGAGACTCCAGCCGCTACGTTCTTGAAATTGTTAAACAGTCGTCCAAAGGCTGATGAAGGTCTTGCCATGCAGCAACGAGGTGAGAGGTTCCAAGTTTCATTCCTTTTTTCAAATGAAAAGAACTTGCAAAGTGCAGCAGTGTACGAGAAATTGCGGTTCGACAAAGGCAAAGCAAAAGTTCTTAAGTTCAGAGTTGGGGACTATGTTCTCCTTAAGAATAGTGAAAGGAACCAGACTTAATTGGACCCTAAGTTCAGAGGACCTTTTTTAGTGACAGAAGTTTTGGACGGAGATAGGTATACATTAAAATCTTTAAACAATAACAGACTTTACAAATATCCACACGCAAGCCTTAGAAAACTCCCAGATGGACAGGTACCCGAGCTGGATAGCCGTACAGAAGCTGTTGAAAGAGACAGTAGAAGCTGTTGAAAGAGACAGTAGAAGCTGTTGAAAGAGACAGTATAGAAGCTGTTGAAAGAGACAGTATAGAAGCTGTTGAAAGAGACTGTATGGAAGCTGTTGAAAAAGACAGTATGGAAGCTGTTGAAATAGACAGTATGGAGATCGAAACTGTTGTGTACGGTTGTCGAGATTAAAGTATCGAAGCTCAGGGTGGTACCTGGCCTGCAAGAATTCTCTTAATAGAAAGAAAGGGAACTTTTTTTTAATGATCGATTTTTTTTTATAACGAGTAGACTACTACAAATAGAAAAACAAACACTATCAATTACAATAGAAATTGTTAAAAATTAAGAAATTGTTATTTTTAAGAAAGAACGTGGTTGTAATCAAAATAAAAAGATAAAAACTTAACATGAAATATGTTTAATTGATTGCGTAATACAGTTACGATGTACTAGATTGATATTAACTATTTTGCTTACACGAGGACGTGTAATTTGTCAGAATGGCCGTGTCGGAGATGGCATAATTCATATTGCGCGGCCTACTTTGCTGGTGATAACTAGTATTGTGAGTCTTACTAGTGTTGGACAGAATTAACACTGCTAGAGTGGGATGACAGCAGAAGCTGTCATCGAGTGACTCTGGTGTGAGTGTCAAAGGCGATGACTTGGAAATAAGGTGTCAAAGAGGATGACTTTACAATTGGTCTTTCGGCACGACACACGCAGAGACTCGCTTCGCTCTATAATTTAATCTTAACAATGAGTTCAAATCAATAACTCCGACATATATATTGATCTTTATATATATATATATATATATATATATATATATATATATACCACACCGCACACGACTCGAATTTTGTGTCGACGAAACTCCCAGCGCATGCGTCTACGCTCGAGTTTCTAATCAGACTCTCGATGCCTGCCAAAACTGCCTGTTGCTAAGCTTGCATTTTCTACCATTCCCTCCGTTTCCCTTTTGTCTATCAGTTCCTCACTCGCCCACGCACAACGGTTCCAACCGAGTGAACGGCCGATCGCCCTTGGCTTTGACCCATATTCGGGTCCATCGGTGCAGTCTGCACAGTAAGCCCCTCACGCATACACTTATAACACCTCTCTCTCTTTCTTTCTCTCTGGCTTTTATACTTGCTCTCACCGACAAACACAGCCTTGTGTTGTGTTCGCAGCCTTCGGTCACACTTGGCCGCGCTGGACAGATTTGAGCTATCGAAATATCGATAAAGAAAATATAGCCATTTATTAATTTGCCCAGACCCAGATGCAACACCGGCACGAAGATTTTCGCCCGGTTCGTCAGAATAGTGGCGCAAATGTTCGTATGCATGGGACTGGTGTTTGCGTCGTTGGTGGATGCGTCGGTGTATCTGCTGCCAAGAGTTGCCCACATTTTGCCGCGCCCAACGTATGCCCGCCCACCCAACACTAGAGCCTATCAAGCGTTCTACTTCCCATTACTGGCGAATATCCTTGGCATGGAACACGCCGACTGGACGCTCCTGCTCATCCTCCAGTTCGTAAATGTTCGAGCCAACGGACCTCACCACGTGCCTTCAGGAATTTCCGCGCAAATTTTGCATTGTACGCTTTGCTGAAGTTGCTCAACCTTAAGTTGCGTCTGAATACCTCCTCACCTGGACTCAAGTGCAACTCACGTGCGAGCTCATAGTTGCGCAGGCTGCTCCGCTCATATGCTGCATGGAGTTGTTTTTGAATCTGCTCCTGGATTAGTTGTTGCCTATCTGCCCTGCCTAAACTCGCAAATTCATGCTCGCAAAGTGATTTTAATTTGCGCCCCAATGCGTACGGTGTGCAGTTCAACATCAAATGTTGGCCAAACAAAGCGAAGAACGGTAGCCGAGTGGACAGTATTGCGCAACGCTACCTTGATCTCAGGAAGGTACATGTCCCACTCCCGATGGTCAGACTCAAGGTACGCCCTAATCGCCGCCAATACCGATCGGTTTACGCGCTCTACTGCGTAGCTTTGTGGTGAGTACACTGCGGCTCTCAGGTGGTTGATTCCATAAGCTTGGATCATCTCCTCGAAGGCTTTGCCAGTAAACTGACGACCATTGTCTGAGTGGATCTCTTCAGAAACTCCAAACTTATGGAATACCTCCTGTACCAAAAACTCCACCACGCAGCTCGCAGTCGCATCATGCCTGGGCTTTAAAAACGAAAACTTGGTGAAGTGGTCAACCGCAATAAAGATCTACGCGTGACCTCGCTTCGATCTCGGATATTTCCCTAAGAAATCGATGTAAAGCTTCGGGAAAGGCCTCTCTGTGATGACTTCTGCATCCCAACCTGCATCCTACAATTTACCGCTTTTGTTTCCTTACATAGAGCGCAGTTTCGAAAAAGTCAGCCACTTGGACTGCCATCTTTGGCCAGAAGTACTGCCTCCGTAGCGCATGCAGCGCTTTGGCAACTCCACCATGCGCACCATACACACAATGCGTCGAGATACACGAACACGTTTGATCGTAGCTCGATCGGGATCACCTTATCCATAAGACGTGCTGTGCCGCATTGCACAACCCGAAAGGCATCATGACGAACTGGTAGAGCGGTCGCCCAGGCACTGGTTTAAAACCCTACCCTGAGGTGACGAGCTAGCCAGCGCTGCCCCAGAAAAACAAGCCGAGTCGTAACATCTATTAATTATTAAGCTGGAAAAGAGTAGTAACTAAAAATTCTCATCAACCTCAAAAGCTATGTATTGCTATACGTGGACAATATGTGAGAAATAGATATAGCACAAACTCAGGCATAGCTCTGTCAAAATTAGTCCGATTTTGACCCGGAATATCATTCTGTTCATAATTCGGTCTTCAAATTGATTCTTTAGCTGAAAATGAGTAATTACTAAAAATGTCTCATCAACGCCATGTTTAGAGCTATACGTGGGTAATATGTGAGGCAAAGGTATAACACAAACTCAGGCATAACTCTGTCAAAATTAGTTCAATTTTCATCCGGAATTTCATTCTGATCATTATTTGTCTCTAAATTGATTCTCAAGCTGAAAATGAGTAGTTAATTAAAATTCTCATCAACCTCAAAAGCCATGTATTGCTATACGTGGATCATATGTAAGAAATAGGTATAACACAAACTCAGGCATAGCTCTGTCAAAATTAGTCCGATTTTCATCCGGAATATCATTCTGATCATTATTTGGTCTCCAAATTGATTTTTTAGTTAAAAAAGTCATGTATAACAATACGTGGATAATATGTGAGGAATAGGTTTAACACAAACTCAGGAATAACTCAGTCAAAATTATTTCGATTTTCATCCAGAACTTCATTCTGATCCTTATTTGGTCTCCAAATTGATTCTTAAGCTAATAATGAGTAGTTGCAAAAATTCTCATCAGCCTCAAAAGCCATGTATACGTGGATAGTATGTGAGGAATGGGTATAACACAAACTCAGGCATAGCTCTGTCAAAATAAGCCCGATTTTCACCGCAATATCATTCTGATCATCATTTGGTCTCCAAATTGATTCTTAAGCTGAAAATGAGTATTTACCTATAATTCTCATCAACCTCAAATGCCATGTATACGTGGATAATATGTGAGGAATAGGAATCACACAAACTTAGGCATAACTCTGTCAAAATCAGTCCGATTTGCACCCAGAATTTTGTTCTGATCATCATTTTGGTCTCTATACTTGAATAGAATGTGAGGAATGGGTATAATACAAACTCAGGCATAACTCTGTCAAAATTAAACTGATTTTCATCGGAATTTCATTCTGATCATCATTTGGTCTCTAAATTGATTCTTAAGCTGAAAATGAGTAGTTACATAAAATTCTCATAAACCTCAAAAGCCATATATAGCAATACGTGGATTATATGTGAGGAATAGGTATAACACTAACCCAGGCATAGTGTAATGTGCAAGTACATTATGCAAATAGAAATTAAAAGAAATGAGAAAAATCAAAATAAAAAAATATAATAATTTTTTTTGTATTTTATAAAATTATTACAACAATATAAATAATACTTCTACTTAATAAATACAATAGATAATATCAAACAGTATTTTCATTTGTTTGATAGCTTGGGAAAAACCGTAAGTTAGTATATTTACGAAACTTAGTAACTATCGCTAAAGTTTGGTATTTCTATCTACGCCTTACTCAACACTGAAATCGCTCTCACCGACGATGAAATGTTAGTCACTGAGAGAGTTCAACTTCCGTTTTAGTTGCCTATTTATGCTCGGCCTTAGCCTTCAAAAATTCTTTTCCAATCTGAATCAGAGCCTGAACACAGGAGATCTGTGTAAGAAGATTTTTTTTTTGGCTGGTGCCTAACCTTGGCAAAAATATTTTTGCTTCTCCATTTCTGACTTACCCAAGTCTGGCGGCATTTATTTGCTGGAAAAAGGAAAAACTTTCATACATTCATAAGTTCCAAGCAGGACACATGATTTCCTAACCGGGGAGCCGTGCCCGCTCCTCGGGATTCCCCTGGTGCTGTACAGCAGCAGCAAGAATCGAAGATCAACAACAACAAGCAACAACAGCATGCTTAAACAGTGTCGGTGAAATAATTGTGTACAGCGATTCAGTGGCGTGTGAGATGCGAGGGCTTCAAAAAAAAAAAACAAGGCGCAACCAAAAAAATAAATTGAATAATTCGTAATATTTTAAAATCAAAACAAAAGCTAAGTTCAGAGTTGGGGACTATGTTCTCCTTAAGAATAGTGAAAGGAACCAGACTTAATTGGACCCTAAGTTCAGAGGACCTTTTTTAGTGACAGAAGTTTTGGACGGAGATAGGTATACATTAAAATCTTTAAACAATAACAGACTTTACAAATATCCACACGCAAGCCTTAGAAAACTCCCAGATGGACAGGTACCCGAGCTGGATAGCAGTACAGAAGCTGTTGAAAGAGACAGTAGAAGCTGTTGAAAGAGACAGTAGAAGCTGTTGAAAGAGACAGTATAGAAGCTGTTGAAAGAGACAGTATAGAAGCTGTTGAAAGAGACTGTATGGAAGCTGTTGAAAAAGACAGTATGGAAGCTGTTGAAATAGACAGTATGGAGATCGAAACTGTTGTGTACGGTTGTCGAGATTAAAGTATCGAAGCTCAGGGTGGTACCTGGCCTGCAAGAATTCTCTTAATAGAAAGAAAGGGAACTTTTTTTTAATGATCGATTTTTTTTTATAACGAGTAGACTACTACAAATAGAAAAACAAACACTATCAATTACAATACAAATTGTTAAAAATTAAGAAATTGTTATTTTTAAGAAAGAACGTGGTTGTAATCAAAATAAAAAGATAAAAACTTAACATGAAATATGTTTAATTGATTGCGTAATACAGTTACGATGTACTAGATTGATATTAACTATTTTGCTTACACGAGGACGTGTAATTTGTCAGAATGGCCGTGTCGGAGATGGCATAATTCATATTGCGCGGCCTACTTTGCTGGTGATAACTAGTATTGTGAGTCTTACTAGTGTTGGACAGAATTAACACTGCTAGAGTGGGATGACAGCAGAAGCTGTCATCGAGTGAGGCTCTGGTGTGAGTGTCAAAGGCGATGACTTGGAAATAAGGTGTCAAAGAGGATGACTTTACAATTGGTCTTTCGGCACGACACACGCAGAGACTCGCTTCGCTCTATAATTTAATCTTAACAATGAGTTCAAATCCAATAACTCCGACATATATATTGATCTTTATATATATATATATATAATATATATATATATATATATATATACCGCACCGCACACGACTCGAATTTTGTGTCGACGAAACTCCCAGCGCATGCGTCTACGCTCGAGTTTCTAATCAGACTCTCGATGCCTGCCAAAACTGCCTGTTGCTAGCTTGCATTTTCTACCATTCCCTCCGTTTCCCTTTTGTCTATCAGTTCCTCACTCGCCCACGCACAACGGTTCCAACCGAGTGAACGGCCGATCGCCCTTGGCTTTGACCCATATTCGGGTCCATCGGTGCAGTCTGCACAGTAAGCCCCTCACGCATACACTTATAACACCTCTCTCTCTTTCTTTCTCTCTGGCTTTTATACTTGCTCTCACCGACAAACACAGCCTTGTGTTGTGTTCGCAGCCTTCGGTCACACTTGGCCGCGCTGGACAGATTTGAGCTATCGAAATATCGATAAAGAAAATATAGCCATTTATTAATTTGCCCAGACCCAGATGCAACACCGGCACGAAGATTTTCGTATGCATGGGACTGGTGTTTGCGTCGTTGGTGGATGCGTCGGTGTATCTGCTGCCAAGAGTTGCCCACATTTTGCCGCGCCCAACGTATGCCCACGCCCACCCAACACTAGAGCCTATCAAGCGTTCTACTTCCCATTACTGGCGAATATCCTTGGCATGGAACACGCCGACTGGACGCTCCTGCTCATCCTCCAGTTCGTAAATGTTCGAGCCAACGGACCTCACCACACGTGCCTTCAGGAATTTCCGCTCAAATTTTGCATTGTACGCTTTGCTGAAGTTGCTCAACCTTAAGTTGCGTCTGAATACCTCCTCACCTGGACTCAAGTGCAACTCACGTGCGAGCTCATAGTTGCGCAGGCTGCTCCGCTCATATGCTGCATGGAGTTGTTTTTGAATCTGCTCCTGGATTAGTTGTTGCCTATCTGCCCTGCCTAAACTCGCAAATTCATGCTCGCAAAGTGATTTTAATTTGCGCCCCAATGCGTACGGTGTGCAGTTCAACATCAAATGTTGGCCAAACAAAGCGAAGAACGGTAGCCGAGTGGACAGTATTGCGCAACGCTACCTTGATCTCAGGAAGGTACATGTCCCACTCCCGATGGTCAGACTCAAGGTACGCCCTAATCGCCGCCAATACCGATCGGTTTACGCGCTCTACTGCGTAGCTTTGTGGTGAGTACACTGCGGCTCTCAGGTGGTTGATTCCATAAGCTTGGATCATCTCCTCGAAGGCTTTGCCAGTAAACTGACGACCATTGTCTGAGTGGATCTCTTCAGAAACTCCAAACTTATGGAATACCTCCTGTACCAAAACTCCACCACGCAGCTCGCAGTCGCATCATGCCTGGGCTTTAAAACGAAAACTTGGTGAAGTGGTCAACCGCAATAAAGATCTACGCGTGACCTCGCTTCGATCTCGGATATTTCCCTAAGAAATCGATGTAAAGCTTCGGGAAAGGCCTCTCTGTGATGACTTCTGCATCCCAACCTGCATCCTACAATTTACCGCTTTTGTTTCCTTACATAGAGCGCAGTTTCGAAAAAAGTCAGCCACTTGGACTGCCATCTTTGGCCAGAAGTACTGCCTCCGTAGCGCATGCAGCGCTTTGGCAACTCCACCATGCGCACCATACACACACAATGCGTCGAGATACACGAACACGTTTGATCGTAGCTCGATCGGGATCACCTTATCCATAAGACGTGCTGTGCCGCATTGCACAACCCGAAAGGCATCATGACGAACTGGTAGAGCGGTCGCCCAGGCACTGGTTTAAAACCCTACCCTGAGGTGACGAGCTAGCCAGCGCTGCCCCAGAAAAACAAGCCGAGTCGTAACATCTATTAATTATTAAGCTGGAAAAGAGTAGTAACTAAAAATTCTCATCAACCTCAAAAGCTATGTATTGCTATACGTGGACAATATGTGAGAAATAGATATAGCACAAACTCAGGCATAGCTCTGTCAAAATTAGTCCGATTTTGACCCGGAATATCATTCTGTTCATAATTCGGTCTTCAAATTGATTCTTTAGCTGAAAATGAGTAATTACTAAAAATGTCTCATCAACGCCATGTTTAGAGCTATACGTGGGTAATATGTGAGGCAAAGGTATAACACAAACTCAGGCATAACTCTGTCAAAATTAGTTCAATTTTCATCCGGAATTTCATTCTGATCATTATTTGTCTCTAAATTGATTCTCAAGCTGAAAATGAGTAGTTAATTAAAATTCTCATCAACCTCAAAAGCCATGTATTGCTATACGTGGATCATATGTAAGAAATAGGTATAACACAAACTCAGGCATAGCTCTGTCAAAATTAGTCCGATTTTCATCCGGAATATCATTCTGATCATTATTTGGTCTCCAAATTGATTTTTTAGTTAAAAAAGTCATGTATAACAATACGTGGATAATATGTGAGGAATAGGTTTAACACAAACTCAGGAATAACTCAGTCAAAATTATTTCGATTTTCATCCAGAACTTCATTCTGATCCTTATTTGGTCTCCAAATTGATTCTTAAGCTAATAATGAGTAGTTACCAAAAATTCTCATCAGCCTCAAAAGCCATGTATACGTGGATAGTATGTGAGGAATGGGTATAACACAAACTCAGGCATAGCTCTGTCAAAATAAGCCCGATTTTCACCCGCAATATCATTCTGATCATCATTTGGTCTCCAAATTGATTCTTAAGCTGAAAATGAGTAGTTACTTACAATTCTCATCAACCTCAAAAGCCATGTATACGTGGATAATATGTGAGGAATAGGAATCACACAAACTTAGGCATAACTCTGTCAAAATCAGTCCGATTTGCACCCAGAATTTTGTTCTGATCATCATTTGGTCTCTATACTTGAATAGAATGTGAGGAATGGGTATAATACAAACTCAGGCATAACTCTGTCAAAATTAAACTGATTTTCATCCGGAATTTCATTCTGATCATCATTTGGTCTCTAAATTGATTCTTAAGCTGAAAATGAGTAGTTACTTAAAATTCTCATAAACCTCAAAAGCCATATATAGCAATACGTGGATTATATGTGAGGAATAGGTATAACACTAACCCAGGCATAGTGTAATGTGCAAGTACATTATGCAAATAGAAATTAAAAGAAATGAGAAAAATCAAAATAAAAAATATAATAATTTTTTTTTGTATTTTATAAAATTATTACAACAATATAAATAATACTTCTACTTAATAAATACAATAGATAATATCAAACAGTATTTTCATTTGTTTGATAGCTTGGGAAAAAACCGTAAGTTAGTATATTTACGAAACTTAGTAACTATCGCTAAAGTTTGGTATTTCTATCGCTACGCCTTACTCAACACTGAAATCGCTCTCACCGACGATGAAATGTTAGTCACTGAGAGAGTTCAACTTCCGTTTTAGTTGCCTATTTATGCTCGGCCTTAGCCTTCAAAAATTCTTTTCCAATCTGAATCAGAGCCTGAACACAGGAGATCTGTGTAAGAAGATTTTTTTTTTGGCTGGTGCCTAACCTTGGCAAAAATATTTTTGCTTCTCCATTTCTGACTTACCCAAGTCTGGCGGCATTTATTTGCTGGAAAAAGGAAAAACTTTCATACATTCATAAGTTCCAAGCAGGACACATGATTTCCTAACCGGGGAGCCGTGCCCGCTCCTCGGGATTCCCCTGGTGCTGTACAGCAGCAGCAAGAATCGAAGATCAACAACAACAAGCAACAACAGCTTGCATAAACAGTGTCGGTGAAATAATTGTGTACAGCGATTCAGTGGCGTGTGAGATGCGAGGGCTTCAAAAAAAAAAAGGCGCAACCAAAAAAATAAATTAAATAATTCGTAATATTTTAAAATCAAAACAAAAGCTAAAACTCAAACATTTTTAAATAATAAGAATAAATGGCAATGGCCTAAAAATAGAAAAAAAAAGTGCATAAGTGAATCAAAAGCAAATCAAGAGAGTGTAGTGTGGTTAATTTTATAATTTTTTTTGTTGAATAAGAATCCTAATCGAGATATGTATAAAAACTTAATAATCAACAAAACGTATGAGAAGGCCAAATAATTGTGTGAACAAAAAAAAAAAAAAAATTGAAGTACAGACAACAAGTGCAGAGCAGGTGTAAACAAAAAGCGAATTAACGTAACAGTAAACGAAGTGCTGGTTGGGTTACGGTACTCTTGTTGACCAATTTCAAGTTTTTTAGACCCCGTACTTAAAAAAAGTACAGGGGTCTATTGGGTTTGTTTTACCGAATATGTGCGTAACAGGTAGAAGGAGGCGTGGCAGACCCTATAAAGTATATATATTCTTGATCAGCATCAATAGTCGAGTCGATATAGCAATGTCCGTCTGTCTGTACGTCTGTCCGTCTGTCCGTCTGTCTGTCTGTCTGTCTGTCTGTCTGTATGAACACCTAGATCTCGGAGACTATAAGAGCTAGAGACACCAAACTTGGTATGTAGGTCCCTCTATACTGCAGGCAGATCAAGTTTGTTTCAAAAATCAGCCACGCCCCCTTAACCGCCTGCAAATCGACATTGAAAATTTCATATCCAAATTATAAGAGCATTTTGAAAGCCAGATTTTGCACAGATGAAGATATAATTGTCCTAAATTTTTGCTGAAAATTTCATTCTGATCGCACAGTAAATAGCGAAGATATTCAAATAATAAATTTTGCTGTTAAATTCGTTGATAGCGCGTTGGCAGTAATTAAAACTTGAATAACTTGATAAAACAAAAAATTTATATTAACATATTATACAACAAATTGGCGTTCATTCAGACGTGAGCTTCGGTGGCGCAGTGTACTGAGTCGCGGAGTCGGACAGTGCTCGTGGGTTCGAGTCCTGCCGTGGGTGAACGATTTTTAATTTATTTATGTTCGAATTCAATTTCATTTTATATTAACACAAACTCAGTGCTTATTTAAAATGTAATATTAACATTAAATGTTAAAATATAAATTATTTATTTTACTTTTTAATTGAGCACTAAAACAAGCAATATGGCCATTTAGGAGGATAAAGACATAAGTGCGAGAGTGGCTCAACACTTAGAGCCTTTGTCTTTTGAAAATTTTTTCAATTTTGTCGCGGGTTCTGATTCCGGCGGGAACAACTTTTCCAGCTGAATTTAAGCTTTTTTTTTAATTTTACAATTTATTGAAATTGTTATTTATGAATGTTATACTGACATTTAATATTGAATACATGTTTAAAAATTTCATTTAAATAATTTTACATTGGTATTTATATAAGCGTTAAGTTAAAATTCTATGTTAATTTCATGTTTATTAAAATTTACTGTGTAAATTTATGTTTTAGTAAATTTGTCTTTTTGGTTTTCAATTATTTTACTATTTGATTTAACATTTAGCATGTTTAACATGCAGTTTTAATTTATTCTCTGTTAAGGTTTCACTTATGCTTAACATAGCCAAATATGCATAAACGCATGTTTATATATATGAATGCTTAGCTAGAAACTTCTTTTGTTTTGGCGCGTGCCAACATATGTATGTATGTGTGCACTTAACAGATCTTTGAATTGCACATATGGATGTAATGTTTCTTCTGCAGTGTTTGAGTTTGCCGTGTTTAAATACAAGTCTTTAGGAATTTTAATATTGTACAAAACCCCAACTTATCCATTGCTTAAATTTAAAGCAGAAATTGAGGACTTATTTCAGAGGTTTTCATTTTTAAATAGCAATTCAATAGTTTTAGGAGATTTTAATCTGTGCTTACGCTCTCTCAGAGGATCTAGTGATAGAATTTATGAATTTTTATGTAGATTAGGATATGAGTCCCTCTTAGATTTGAATTCGTCTACAACCAATTGTGATACACACATTGATTGGGCGATGACAAATATTTTACCATAGTGGAATTTTAGTTAGTGTCCGAAGTAGTGAGATTTAGATGATGGATTTTTGGCGTTTCAATTTTATTATTTTTTATCCTTTGAAAATATTTTTTATTTTGTATTATTATCTGATATTTTGTTTTATTACCATTTTTATTTTTACTATATTTAATCTTAAAGCTATATATGAATATTTATTTTTATTATATTTAAATTATCTGTTATTTTGTTTTATTATTATTATTATTATTATTATTATTATTATTATTATTATTATTATTATTATTATTATTATTATTAATATTATTATTATTATTATTATTATTTTAGTTTTATTGCTATATGTACATATATATAGATATATATATATATGCATATACTTTTATCTGTGTAGATAGCAGATAAAAACCATTTTTGGGGAACTTTGGGGTTGCTTTACGCAACTCAAGTCGACTCGAAGGTCCCCAAAAGTTTCTTTTGTTTTTGTATTATCTTATTAAAATGATAATGCAACGGTACATTTTCTAATCTGTTCTGCTTTATATTTCTATTATGTTGCGCTTTTGTTTACGCTTGGTCAAAACATATGTTGTCTAAATTGGTTGATTACAGTAAAGATTAACAATGTGCGACATTTCCGACAATCATGTTTCCAATGCTAAATAATTTCTTTTAATTTGAATATCACTGCGGACGGCAGTTCGTGTTAGTGACGAAAGCAGCACGAAGGGTGCGAAAGGCGACTAACAATATATACAGCTAAGTTGGAAAATTTGCGCCGACTGTCCGATCAGATCGAGTTATATACCGATTGAAAGGTTAAGTCCTAACTTACAAAATGGCATACTAAAACTTTTGCTAATTCACCTGGGTCATGAGATACGGGGGTGTAAGTGGGAGGGGAAAAATTTATATGATCGCAGCTTATGGAGCCGTTGGGGCTTTTACGTAAAATTTTTTAAAAATTCTTATCAAAAATACGCGTCGTTTGATACCTTGATGACCCACAACCTTGATCCGACAACTGGTTCAAAGGATAAATAAATTTGAAATTTTTAGTGCTCATCTCAAAATGAAATGAAAAGTTAGTTTCTTTGTTTGTCTGTTTGTATCAAAGCGCTAAAAAAGCTAAGATGTAATGATGGGGATTTATTCCTCTTTGAAAATCTAGAAATGTTTGTTTTACGACTTTTTCAATTTCCCGCTAGTTTAGCGGGAAAACGATATTTCCAGCTAAAATTGAAACCCCAACAGTTTCCAAACCATTGAAGCTACAGTTATGTTCTATATATCGTAAATTTTTAGTATATTTGAGAGGACAGCAGCAACAAGGTGGGCGTAGCAGGCAGAGTTTGACAGTGTACTTGACAACTTTTGCATTGAACAATTGACCAGTGCTGCCACACAAATTTGTTTTGTGGCAATGTGGGCATTCATTACTTAAACGGAATATAATGTTTGGGTCTTCCTGCACTTATTTTTATTTATTTTGACATGTTTATTTAATTTAAAATAACCTTCAGGCAATATAACCATATCTGAAGCATACACATTTTTTTGCATTTCAGAAATATACAGTGCTGCCAGACAGTTTAGTTTTGTGTTTTAGCATTGCGGGCTCAAACTAGTTTAAATGAATTAAGCTTGTTTTGTATTCCTGCAACGCATAATAAATTAATGTGTTCCTTATTATTAAAGAATAATTAAGAAAGTAGTTCTACAAATATATTTACATATTTTATCTATCTGCCTACTTTAATTATCTTAATATCCGCGATTGATTTTTAATCGGTGCATTTTAAATAATAATCGTTTAAATGATTTTAATTTTACTTAAGTGTTAAGAAAAATAAAACATAAAATTTAAATTAAAAACACAGGATAAACAATAGCTAATATTGATATTGATAGCTTATTTTATATAATACTGATGCACATATCGATATCGATAAGCATAGAAGCTTCTCTAAGTTTTCTTGTTTACCATCTCTAGCTTGTAACGATCATAAGATATAAAATGTATCAGCAGCAAGGACGCTACTATGTAAGTAAATCTATTTAAATTTGTTAAAATTCTTTTTTTTAATATAAAATAATTAAATTTTTATATAAATTTTAGAAGTGGGCCCCAGAGAGGGAATACAGCTTCCGTGGTCGTGGCCGTGGACGTGGCGGCGGATATGGAGGTTGGCGCCAATTTGGACCGCCAATATCGTTTGGCCGCTGCCCGTGCCCGTGTCACAATGAGTGTGGAAAGTGCTGTCAAGGTTGGGAGGGCGCTCCTCCATTAAACCTCGTAGTACCTGCAGCGGCTCCACCAGGGTGGATGCGTGTTGCCGACGTGCGAGGAGGAGAGGCCTCTGGATGGGTCCCAATTGGGCAACCTCAACTTACACAGGCGGCGATCCAACCGGTGGCGCAACCGGTACGCCAGGCGGCGAACCAACCGGTGGCTCATCCAGTCCCGCAGGTGGCTCAACCGGTGGCCCCACCACAAGGCTGGATCCAACTGGATGACGAAGGAAATGTGCCACCGACACAACCGAAAATTTAAATTTTGGAGATAAAAATGTACCAACACAATAAAACAGATAAAATTAAATCCCATGTTTTTTTTTTATGCTATTTATAACATTAAAAACAAAATATGATTTTGCTAAAGGTAGCGTTTTTCAAACGGAAGTTTTTCTGATGGCGCGCCATATCTTTTTGCGACACGCGAAACGAAAAGGAGAGAGAGCGATGTAAAATAAAAAGGTTGAAGCTGAATTAAAATATGTATACATCCGAATGTTTATATTTATTTAAATATATAAATTCTCAAAAAAAAAAAATTAAAAAATAGTTTCAAATGTTTAGTACGTAATATAATTTTTAACATTCAATATTTAAACAATATAAAATAAAGTACATTTATAATTTTTGTTTTTCATTAAAAACCATTATACCCAGTTTGCTCTTTCTAAAAAGTAAAGGGTATAACTACAACTGACACAACTATGATGGCGGATGCAGTGCCAGTGTCACCATGTATCAAAAACAAATTACTAAGTGGCTACACTGTTCTGCCAGTTGTACCTTCCCCACTTTTTGAATAATCATATCTGATTTAAATAAATATATAAGATCATTGGAAATGTAGAACATCGTAATTAAATTAGTTTTTTCAAATCAGGCTAATTTTAATCGTAAAAAATTGGCATCAATGTATCGCACTGAATTGGTGCTGCCACCCCCTCGCACTCGCTGAGGCTACCGATACTAAACGATACTTGGTAATTATCTATTATACGGTTCTCATCTCAAAAAAAAAAAAAAAAAACACAAATAGGGGGTGATTTATGATGAATTTATCAGTAAAAATTAGATTGGGGACTCACTTGGTTTATTTTTAAAAAATCTTTGAAATTTTCATACAAAATGAAATTTTGCATGGTTGTATTGTGCAATTTTTCACTACTTTGCCCGTTTACCAACACTACTTTTGTAAGCGAATCTGGTTAAGTACCTAATTTTGACGCGCCCGATTTATAGTTGTTTACCAACACTACTTCGTACTGGTGCTTAAATGTTGCCGTAACTTTAAATTAAGCAAATATTTAATTAGTTAACCGCATATTTCTTTTTAAAATATATCATCTGCAGCTTCTGCGTCATCAGCGTCAAAATCGTCATCATCGTTTTCCCATGAGGATGTAAAATATAGGGGCCGTAAGCAAAAATTTTTTTAAAAAAAATCGCGCGATTTTTTTAAAAAAATTTTTGCCTGCGGCCCTTATTTTTCACCTTATCAACTCAGCTCATCTAAATGCACATATTCATCTATGACCACCTCTTTGGAAGGGTTGTAAAGCCTTCCAATGGCCATAAACCCCTCATGGATCCTATCCGTGACATGTTAAAACTTCAAATTTTCACTGAGTATTACGTTGTGACTCCGCAAGAAGTCTAACAACTCAATTTTAATAAGTCTAAGAAACTGTCTCGCAGTAACATCACAACCTGTGCACGACATTTTATAAAAATTAAAGCTTTCTGCACGATTCCGTTATATATAGTGTTGGAAAACGGCTAGAAATCGGGCGAGTCAAAATTAGGTACTTACCCAAATTCGCTTACAAAAGTAGTGTTGGTAAACGGGCAAAGTAGTGAAAAATTGCACAATACAACCATGCAAAATTTCATTTTGTATGAAAATTTCAAAGATTTTTTAAAAATAAACCAAGTGAGTCCCCAATCTAATTTTTTACTGATAAATTCATCATAAATCACCCCTATTTGTGGTTTTTTTTTTTTTTTTTTGAGATGAGAACCGTATAATAGATATTTACCGATACTTAAATGCAACAAGCCTTTTTTAAATATTAAAATGTTTTCAAAGTTGTATTAAATTGAGAATGTTGTATTTGATACATTTCTTCTTCTTCTGTCTTTATTGTTGACGTAAAAGTTTTTTGTGTTGGCTCGGACCTGAAAAGAAATTATTCGTGCCTGTGCGTGTCAGCTCGTGCGTGTCAGACCTGACTCTTTTACGGGCATGTCCATCTCTATCGATATCTCCGATATACAAAACAAAAAATATATGCAAATTCTAGTGATCAGCTAGATCAAATCATAGTTCATACTGAAGTAAACTGTGAGCCACTGTTGATAAATGGAACATTGATGAAACTAAAGTATTTCCTTTATCCCACAAAAAAAACCTCTAAACGAGGTAAAAGTCTAGTGACGAAAGCCATTTCTAGACCCAAAATTTCTGATATCCAATTTTGTGACGAACAAAATTCAGTTTAATCTAAAAATGTTAAATAAAAATATAAATTAATATAAAAAAACGAAATTTGGCATTGTGCACTGTGAGTAAAAAGGGTGATCTTCTTTGTACATAAAAATAACTTTTGCGCAGTGCCGAATGCCAATTTTCGTTTTTTTATTAATTTATATTTTATTTAAAATTTTAGATTAAACTAATTTTGTTCGTCACAAAATTGATATCAAAAGGTCTAGAAATGGCTTTCGTCACTAGACTTTACCTCGTTTAGAGGTTTTTTGTGGATATCAGAAATTTTGCAATTGCTTTTTGCTTTTGACATTGTAACTTTATCATTAATGCAGGCAAATAGTAAAATATAAAAATTTAGTTGTTGAACGTATTTCATATTTAAAAAATTTTTTTTCTTTAATTATAAAGAAAAACTAGCGGGCTCCGCCCCCTGCTCGCTTTGCTCGCGTTGCTACAGCCGAGCATACTCTACTGTCGGAGACCCCGAATTTACTATGAAAAAAAAAAAGTTTTTCATACTAAGACTTGGATTTCACCCGATCGGTCCTATGACAGCTATATGATATAGTGGTTCCGATTAGAACCAACTTTGTTCAGGATATATAAGTCTTAAATAAATGCATATTCTATTAGTTTGGTTACGATATCTAGTAAAACAAAAAAGTTTTTCATACTAAGACTTAATATTGGACCGATCGGTCCTATGACAGCTATATGATATAGTGGTCCGATTTGAACCAACTTTGGTCAGGATATATAAAACCAAGATAAATGCATATTGTATTAGTTTGGTTAAGATTTCTCATTAAACAAAAAAGTTTTTCATACTAAAACCTAATTTTGACCCGATCGGTCATATGACAGCTATATGATATAGTGGTCCGATTTGAACCAACTTTGGTCAGAATATATAAAACCAAGTTAAATGCATATTGTATCATTTTGGTTGAGATATCTCATAAAACCAAAAAGTTTTTCGTACTAAAACGTGATTTTCGACCGATGGAAAAATGTATTTATTCACTTAACAGGTAATATCTTCCGAACCCCTAAACCAAAATTTATGTTTCATATACCAAAAAACGCGAAATTGTACGTATTACAACATATTAAACTTTAACAAAAATCGTTAGAGCCGTTTTGTCAGAAATCGCCAAAATGTAAGCTAAAAAACTTTATTTCACCTGTAAAATGTTACCTGAGTACTTTAAAAGTTTAAAGGTACGCCTAAAAGCCCTCAAACACACCTTTCTAATGATATATAGAACATATCTGTAGCTTCTATGGTTTGGAAACTGTTGAGGTTTCAATTTTGGCGGGATTTAGCGTTTTCCCGCTAAACTAGCGGGAAATTGAAAAAGTCGTAGAACAAACATTTCTAGATTTTTGAAAAGGAATCAATCCCCATCATTACATTTAAGCTTCTTTAGCGCTTTGATGCAAACAGACAAACAGACAAACAGACAAACAAACTGACTTTTCATTTCATTTTGAGAAGTCCACTAAAATTTTCAAATTTATTTATCTTTTGAACCAGTGTTGGTTAGAAAAAGTTTTAGTACGCCATTTTGTAAGTTAGAACTAAACCTGTCGATCGGTATATAACTCGATCTGATCGGACAGTCGTAGCAAATTTTCCAACTTAGCTGTATATATAGTTAGTCGCCTTTCGCACCCTTCGTGCTGCTTTCGTCACTAACGCGAACTGCCGTCCGCAGTGATCTAGCATTTTTTTAATTTTTTACTATCATTAATGTTGTGAGTGAATGGTTGTGTTTATTAATAAAATTTTTTTGTAATCACAAAATAATAATCTTATTTTTAATTCTTTCTTTTCAGCTATCATTGGCTAATGCCAATTTAATTAGTAATTTTAAGAAAAAATTAATAACTAAAATATTTTAATATTAAAAAACAATTTTAAAAAAATATATGAAACAATTATTAAAAGTTAAAAAAGAATTTATTTTGATTTTATATAGAAAAAATACTTTCAAGAGAAACTGAACAGAAAAAATATTGAAAACATAAATTTACAAAAAAAGAAAATAAAGATTAATTTAATAAAAAAATTATATGCATGCAAAATTCACAAAAGAAATAAAAGAAAAATAAGAACACAATAAAAAAATATAAATTTGCTAAAATAGTACAAAGAGAATTTAAAAAAGATAAATTAAAGAAATTAAAAAGAAAAAAAAAAATATTAATATTGAATTAGAAATAACAGTTAACACTTTAACAAAAAGTAAATTGGCTAATTTAAGAAATATTCAAGTAAAGAAAAAAAGTAAAAGTACAAAGAAATATTGAAAAAAATTATTAAATAGCAAATTCAAATACAAAATTTAAATTAACAACTAATTAAGTTATAGTAAACAGTTAAAGTTTTATTATATGTTCAAATAATTTATAAAAAAAACACGTAAAAAAAACTTCAAAAAATAATCGAAAAACAAAAAAATTATTTATTCAAAATGGCTATACGTAATATTATGAAAGCGTATAATTTTAAAAGAAAGCTTATTTCCGAAACTGAAAGTGTAGATAGTAAAAAGGTAAAACTCAACAATAATTCAGAAAATTCGTTAAATCACGAAATAAATTTATCAGATAAAGCAATAAGATCACAAATGAATAGAGATTTAGAAACATCTAAACGTACTTCTGAAAGAATAAAAAAAGCAGGAATTAGGTCTTCAACAAAAAGAGCCCTCGAGACTGAAGATCAGAAAGTAAAACGGATGGAAAAAGATAGAGAAAGGGTTATTTTAAAGAGATCAAAAGAAACAGAAGATCAAAGACTTAAACGGATTGAAAACGATGCGCAAAGAACCATGGTAAATAGAGGCTTAGAGACTGAAGAAGAGAGACTTGAACGAATGAAAAAAGATGCAAACAGAGCTACATCAAGAAGAGAAAATGAAACAGAAGATCAGAGACTTAAGCGAATTGATAAAGAAGCTCAAAGGACTATATTAAATAGATCATTAGAGACTGAAGAAGAGAAACGTATACGAATTGATAAAGAATCTCAAAGGTTTTTATCAAACATAGAAAAGGAAACAAAAGACAACAGAATAAAAAGACTTAAAAGACAAGCAAAAAGAGCAGAATTAAATCGGAATTCAGAGGCAGAAGATCAATGTTTTCTGAGACTCGAAGATCACGCTGTAAGAAAAGTGTCAACAAAAGGCAAGGCTCTGTAATTTCAAAAAATCGAACAAATAAACGGAAAAAAACAAAAAGAAATTTGGAAAATGTAAATAATATGAGTTTATCTGAAAAGAAAGATTCCGACTTTATAAGTCTTCGTAATATTTTTCAATTAAATTCTAATATTTATGATTTGGTAAATAATATGATGAAAACATGTGAAAATAGTTATAGAGTTGAGGTTGAAAAAAATATTTCAAAAATTTTCCATCATAGAAATACGGTAATAAATTCGTTTTGTAAAAATGTATGCATTCTAAAAGAAAAGTTTACGACTATTAAAAAAAATATCGATTCCACTTCTGATCAAGAGTTTTATTTATTGTTTGGTCCATCATTGCATACACGACACTCGGAAGCATATTTCTCAAGTGCATCGTATAATCCTTTAAAGCTAAAAATAACTTTGACTTTAAACTCAGATGGAAAAGTTGAAAATGTTTTTGAAAATGAGCAACAAACCATTGAAAATTGGAAATGCAATCCAGAAATATGTAATATTGAAAAAACGACAATATCGTTTCGGTATATTTCACTTATAACAACCTTTATTAATTTTAAACATGAAGATATTCCGAACTTTTTCAAAAATATTGACATATGCTCAAACAAACTTGATCAGCAAGAGTTACCTCAAGATAATTCCACCGGTAAAGAATGTCTGTATGATCACTTTGATTTTATTAAAAAATTAAAAGGAGGTCACCAGAACTATTGTTATGAGCACGAGAATAATTGTCAATCGGTTTTGCTGTTCATACGACGACTCTCTCCACACTTTCCATATATTCGTAAAGTTTTGAAATTAATTTATTTAATAAGAGTTGATTTACGGAAAATTGATAGGTTAACATTTGGGTTGCTAACGAATAAACTTTGTAAACTAAGAAATACAGCTGACAAAATTAATTTTAACACCAAAAGCTTTTTGGTGGACTCATTTCCCTTCAGTCACGAAGATGAAATATGGGATGAGCATGCGTTTCAAGAACTTAAAAAAAATGAGTGCCGATCTATGTGGCCAATATTCTCATGCGTTTCATGCTTAACGTTATTCTCAGCAGATAAGTTAATGGAAATACCCGACAATTTGTGGGATAAATCACTATTCCAAAATTTAGTTCATTATTATGAAGATGAAAATGAAACTTTTTTTAATAATATGCGCATATGTCAATTTTGCCTAGTGAAACTTAAGAATGAGTCATTACCTTCAACGTGCTTACTTAATAACTTACAATTTAATACAGTGCCAGAATGCATTTCTTGTTTAAATGAGTTCGAAAAATTATTTATTCAACGAGCAAAAGCATTTCAAGTGGTTGCTCGAATGGACACTGTTATGGGTGGACATAATAAGCAACGACCAAGCTCAGAGGTTATTAAGAAAATTAAGGGACGAGTTTTCCATTTACCATTACCTCTCGAAAATAGTTTGAAAAAGCTTCCGAGTCCAGAAGAAGCTATTCTTAAGAACCAAGATATAACTGTTGTAGTAAGAGGCATTCCAAACAAAACTAGAAATGTATGGCAATCACTTGTTGATGTAAAAAAAATATTTGAAGCGCTGAAGTGGCTAAAAGATAATAATTCACTGTATTCAGATATTTCGCTTCCCTATAATGCAGAAGCTCTTCTAGATGGTGTTAATGTAGACTGCATTTATGATACAAATTTAAATGATTTGCCTAATGACAACCGTGTATTAGAGAACATAAATACCGATTCTGAAAATATCATTGATGAGCATGTTATGGAAGTAGACGTTCCTACCGATAAGGCAATGCTCACCCAAAAAAATACTTCGGATGATTTTTATGAAAATATGACGATATATCCCATAATAGAAAGAAAAACTTGTGCTGAGCCTGCTACAGTATATCAAGTTTTAAAAGTAATTGATGATTGCATTGATAATCGAGATGAGAATTTGGACCTGAAGTGTTTTGATATTTTCTGTAGCGGTCGAAATGGTCAAGGCCAGCAAAGAGAAGTTCAATTAAAGCCAGGAGAGTTTATAAAATGGATTTTGAAATGCAAACATAGTAGATTTCGATTAAATCAGCAATACCTATTCTATTTGCTAAATCAAACAAATATAAGACAACTCAGTCCATAAGCTTAATGTAACATCGTCAACGAAAAATTTGAATAAAAATAGCTTTTTGAGATTGATTAATGAAAATAAAGAAATCAATAGTAATTTATCAACAATATTTGGCCGGCTTCGAAACACAGAACAGTACTGGAGAGTACGAAAAAATGATTTAAATTGTATGATTGACAATTATGGACCCGCAACATTTTTTTTAACGCTTAGTCCTAGCGAATATCATTGGGACGATCTTCACGATTTTTTATGCACAAGAAACAACATTTCAAATAAAAAATCAAGAACAATTTCCAGTCTTATTGCTGCTGATCCTGTCAGTGTCTCACTCTTTATGAACATGAAATTTAAAGCGGTATTAAAGTTTTTACTGTCCAAAAACAAGCCTCTTGGAGAAATAGAACATTATGCTTGGCGTCTTGAGTATCAGTCAAGAGGTATGCAACATTTTCATGCACTACTTTGGGTTAAAAATGCACCTATTATTGACAAGTCAAGTCGGGAAGAGGTGGCTGCCTTTATTAATAGATATAAAACATGTCGGCTTCCGCCAAGTGAAGCTTTTCCAACACTTTATGATCGTGTTTGCAAATATCAAACACATAAGCACAATCAATATTGCATGCGACACAAAAAAAATAAGAAAGGAAAATCAACAAGCATATGCCGATTTAGCTTTCCAAGAAAAACTGGAGACTGTTTAGTTATGCAAAGCGTTGCAAAATCAATTCTAGGTCGTCGAAAGTTAACAAAGACACGATTGTATGATTTACCAAGAAATGAAGGAGAAAAAAATATTAATGATTATAATGCACCAGTTTTGCTTGCTTGGTGTGGAAACATGGATATTCAATTTATAGGCGAAAAGTCTGGCTCACTAAGCACTTATGTTCGTAAATATCAAACTAAGCCTGAGAAGTCATTTGCAACAGATGATTTTAGAGATTTTTTTGAAAATAAATCTGTTGCTAGTAATTTGTGGAGATTTGCAATGCGTTCATTGACAAACAGGGAATGTGGAGCTCTTGAGGCAGCTGATACATTGCTGCAGCTGCCCTTATTTGGAACTGATAAAAATACAGTTATAAGAATGATAGATATACGCCAGGAAAGAAGTCGAAGAGTTAAGCCAAGAAGTGAGCTTAAAAAAATGCAGGACGAAGATACTGATATATTTTTTCCAAACTGGGTCGACGAGCACTATCCCAATCGTCCTATTGATTTAGAAGAAATTAACTTATACGATTTTACGAGATATTTCGATATTGTGAAAGTAAAGCCTACTGTAAAGAATGTTATTTGGTATCCCTATGAAGATGGTTACTTACGTAAACGTAAAACGCCATATTTAATAAACCATTTTAAAACAAACAGAAAAATGCAACCAGAAAACTATTATTATGGGCTATTACTCTTATTTAAACCTTGGCGTAGTATTAAAGATCTTAAGTGTGGCTTAGAAAATTATTTTGACGCGTTTGCAAATTGTAAAGATGATTTGGTTGATGCAATGCGATATCATGAAAAATTGGATGAATTGGTTAAAATAAACGAGGAATTTGAAAGTGAGTTAGCAAGAGTGTCTAATGAAATGGAAAATCCAAGTATAAGCCCTGATGATGATGAGTGTGAGAATATTGTCGGATTTGAAGTATTATTGGAAAATGAACTTAACGACATGGACAATCTAGCCTTAAATGAAGATAGTCTTTCTATTTCTGATCAGATAGATCAGCTTAATTCAGATCAACGAAGAATATTTGATGAAGTTATAAATACTGTAGGTAATTATTGTAGTGCATGGAAAACAGAATTAGAAAAGAACACATTGAAGAATTCTCGGCTATCTCCAAATAATGTTTTACGTAAATTCGTTTCTGGTGTTGGAGGAACAGGAAAGTCGTTTTTAATAAATATGTTGAGAAAGTATATTACTAAAAATCTTGGTGAACAAGTCGTTGTTGCTGGACCAACCGGAATCGCAGCTCGAAATATAAATGGCTTAACAATTCATAGATTATTAAATTTGCCGGTGGAGCATGGAGGTATAGCCAAGTATAAAGCATTAAATATTGCTAAATTAAAAATAATGCGAGAAAACCTGAAAAGTGTATGTCTTATTATAATTGATGAAATATCAATGGTCTCAAATGTGACTTTACAATATATACATTTACGGCTTTCAGAAATATATGATACCTTAGAACATCCTGATGGCTGGTTTGGAAGAATAAATATTTTTATTATTTGGAGATTTATTACAATTAGATCCAGTAAATGAGCCATCTCCCTTTGTTAATATTTCTAAACAACGATTTGAAAAACATTTTTGTGGCCTTCTAAGTATAAATTTATGGACAAAGCTATTTTCCTACGATGAGCTGACACAAAACATCCGACAACAATCCGATCAAGAGTTTGCAACGACCTTAGCACATATAAGATTAGGTATTTTAGACGAAAAAGATTATGAGCTTTTATCCACAAGAGAAATTAAATTTAATAATAATACTATTGAAAGCTGTCTTTCTGACCTTATTGAATACATTAACAAATTGCCTACAAATACAATATGCTTATTTCCGACAAGGGAACAATGTATGAAGCTAAATATGGGAATGCTAGACCTAATTCCTTCTGAAAAAATTTTTCTTAAAGCTGAGGATGTGATAGAGGCTAAAACAGCTCTTCAAAAAGCTAAAGCTGCAAAATCTTTAGAAGCACTTAGAAAAAAAGGCAAATGCTCGACAACAGCTAACTTAGCAGATGTAATTGAAATAAAAAAAGGTGCAAAAATTATGCTACTTCGAAATCTAGATGTTCCATCAGGATTGGTAAATGGAGCGATAGGAATAATAAAAAAGCTTCATGAAACGATAACTACCTTCAACGGCCGCTCGGAAAAAACGGTTGTTAAATTAACAGTTCAATTTGAAGATAAAGAATATGAAATAGAACGCATTGAATCAAAATTTCAATTAAATCAAAGTGTTTTTATCGTGCGTAAGCAATTTCAATAAGCTTGGCGTATGCAATTACATTCACAAAAGCCAAGGCTTAACTTTGACATCTGAGTTATAGAAATTGGTGACACTGTTTTTGCAAATGGTCAAACATATGTAGCGTTATCCCGATTAAAAACACTCTCAGGTTTACATATACTAAATCTTAATCCAAAAAGTATAAAAACAAACGACGGGGCTATAATAGAGTACAACCGTTTAAGAAGTATTTATAGAAAAGATCTGCAACACCTTGTTGCAAATAACAAAAAAAATAAAAATGTTTTTGATAAAAATATATATACGAGTAAGAAAAAAACAGCTTTCATAGAACCATCGATATTAGATACAAATTTAACAAGTGCAACAAATAATAATAATGCAAATGATGAAATTATCCATAATATTCGAGGTATGGAAAACCCAAATAATGCGTGCTATGCTAATTCGGCCTTTCAGTGCCTAATAAACATTAAGTGCATAAAAGACTCAATTTTAAATGACACAACTAGTAATATTTTAAAAACACCATTTATAAATTACACAAACCCACTAATGATGGGGACAAATATAAATATTTCAGACTTACGCTCTATATTATTTGAAAACATTGAACAGCAAGATTGCGGAGACTTTCTACGACGTTTACTGAATTGTAATTCTTTGGAAAATATTAAGCAATTCATTACGCATAAGCTTGTTGAAATAATAAAATGCTCTAATTGTAATAATAGACCCAATCGACAGATGGCAGATAATTTGATTGCTCAGTTATATATACCCCAAGAAAGGAAGCTTAACATAAACGAGCTAATAAGCTTCAATTTCGGTATCTGGAAAAATATTGAAAATAGCACATGTAGCAATTGCGGAGCTTGTCTTCAAAGTCAGTCTCTTATTGAAAATTCAGGCCGTGTACTTATTTTCTCACTTTGCTTAGTTGATCAGTTGAACATGAAAATAACGAATTTGAATTTAACAAACATTCCTCAAACTGAGCTAAGATTTGAAAATAAAAAATACGTATTATCAAGTGCTGTATTTCACCATGGTCCCGGATTCAATGAAGGACATTACACAGCAGTTTTACGTAAGGATGGAAAGTTTTATAAAGCCAATGACGCAACGATTTCTAAGTGCCCTTGGCCTCGTAACAGCAAAGATTTGTATTTGTTATTTTATGTTGAAAAGTAATATATATATGTTAAAACATACAAGGGATAACTTTGGTTTACATAAAATAATATTTAAATGGTTGGAAAATAAGGCAAATTTTTTTAATATCATGGTTGGCAAAAATCCTCGTACTGAACCCTCCTCGAGGGTGCCGACTGGAAATGGCGCTACAGTGTTCCTAACCATTGTCAGGCGGCGCGCAGCAAAGATCAAGGGTCGAAACTATGTGCTCTGGTTTTATAATTGCCAAGATATATGGGAACGACTCTTGGTCATGGTACTGAGGTATATATATCTAAAAACATATTTTGACAAATTTACAATGTCAAAAGCAAAAGCGATTGCGAAAATTTCTGATATCCCACAAAAAAAACCTCTACACGAGGTAAAAGTCTAGTGACGAAAGCATATTCTAGAATTGATTTTGTGACGAACGAAATTAAGTTTAATAAAAAAATTAAAATAAAAAATGAAATATATAAATAATTAACGAAAAATATGCCAAAAAAATGTCACAAAAAAAAAATTGGCACTCGGCACTGCGCAAAAAGTTAATTCTATGTGCTAAGAAGCTCAATCTTTTTGCGCACAGTGCAGAATGCCAATTTTTTTTTTTGTGACATTTTTTTGCTATATTTTTCGTTAATTATTTATATATTTCATTTTTAATTTTAATTTTTTATTAAACTTAATTTCGTTCGTCACAAAATTGGATATCAGACATTTTGGGGCTAGAATATGCTTTCGTCACTAGACTTTTACCTCGTGTAGAGGTTTTTTTTGTGTTTTCATTACGCTAATACCTTTTTATTTGTTTTGGTTCGTTATCACACAGGCACTATGAAAAGTATTAATAAAATGAAACGAAAAGTCAGAAACCCGAAAGAATATTAATTATGAGCAACAAATATAAATAATAAATAAACCTAAAAAAAAAAAGAAAATGAATTTCTTTGCAAAAAAAAAAAATCTTTTTTACAAAAATGCTCATTTAGACAATATTAAAACATTTAAAGAATAATGATGCTAAAATGAATGTATTATATCGCATAAAATCGTTATAAATAGACACAGCAACAACAGCAAAAGAAATTACAAAAAAAAATTGCCTATTAGTATTATCAGTTTAAAATTATTAATAACGCTATTAAATTCAAATCTGATAAAATTTACTATTATTATTTCAAGATATGCTTACAATTATATAAAATTTATGAAAATTATTAAAATATTCTGTAAATCGAAATGTATTATAAAAGCTTAAGAGATCATGAGTATTTTTGAACAATTATATTGATTTAAACATGGAATAGATTTCCTTTTATTTCCTTAGGGTAAATGAAGGGGTAAAGGAACTTTTGGGAGCTTTCTATATTTATTTTCGCGCAATGAGGCTCATAGGTAGGGAGGGTTGTGACGCGAATTGTTGCCTCAACATCTTAGCAACAATAGCATTTGGATACATCCAGTTCGATTGGAGCAGTTGCCTTACTCTCTCTCTCTTATTTTCTCTTAGTTCTTTTCTATAAAAAAAAGGGCTTGGTTTTCCTACCTTTAAATGTGTACCTATGAGTGTCCGTAGCAAGTTCTTCAACGAACCCACCTACAGACTGTTTTTGCTAGTCGTTTCTAGGAAACCTCACTGAAGATACCTGCCAAGACGATCAATACTCATGGCCGAAATGCTAAATTGACGAATAGTCAATTGGTCATTACATAATTTGGTGCCCGAACGTATGGGGCCTTTCTGATCATTGGTAGTATTAATATTGAAAATATTAATATTTTTCACAAGAAGTCTAAATAAATCAGAGGTACGTTTTCGTAAAACTTTGTCATTTATTCTAAAAAAAACTTTTCTATTTACATAACGCGATCATTAATATGAGACAGTAGCTCGCTGGGATTTTGACTTTGTGTAGTACCCAGATATCAACCGCTGCTCTTTTTATTTTAATTGATTGACTATTTTCCTCTCCTTCTTCGTTTAGTCGGTTATACAAGTCAAAAGATATGTTAGCTTGAACCCCAGGATTTTCGAAATTTGGCAAAGTCTAAGTTGATGACCGGAGCAAACAAAGCATATTAGGTCTGTATTAGCAGACAACACAATTCTGTCTCTGATGCAATCTTAGGTAATAGTATCCTGGATGTCGTTTTATAGCTCGGATAAGGCTTGGAATTTCACGATTTTGGCTAAGCTTAAACGATGACCGCCTTTGAAGTTTTGTATTAAGTCATACAGTGGAACTTATACAAAAGATTGTGCTCTACTATTTTTTAGCACTAAATAAAATCAATTTCATTTATTTCGGAAACAATATAAATCTAATTGGGCTATTCAATGCGTTTATTCTACCCCCGATTTCAAACCTTAAGGAATAAGTAGAGATTCAAACTTTGAAAATAATTTTTAAGATCATTATTTCAAAAAAAAAAAAAGAAAATGGCTGTTCATTATAGTATCAAAAACTTAGCAGTAGAATCAGCTTATGCAGCTCTAGTTGAAACCATTTGCAAAATATGCTTATTACCTTTCGGTGAAGCTAATGCAGCGGCAAGCAATGATAATCGAATTTTTTCCACTCTATGCGAGCATCGTTCCCACGAAAACTGCATTAAGGATTGAGTGGAGCAATTTAAAGAGTGTCAAGAGTGCAAGAAATCAGTTCATCCTCACGAACTAAAATTGGTTATTATGCCACCAGAGACTCCAGACTTAGCAGCTAGAACAGGAACTTTGCCTAAAATTCATAACACTTGTCAACAATCTAAGCTAACGTCTAATCCACAACAGCAGGCCGAGGCTAACACAGCGAACTTCGAGCATGTGGATAATCAACCTCAGAATAGTCGCAATCGTAAGCCAGGTAGACCTAACAAAAATAAAAACAAAATGGCTCCGCCCCCTGCATTCTTCGCTCGCCTACCCCCGGCTCGCTTCGCTCGCGGTGAGGTGCGGCTACAGTCGAGCACGCTCGGCAGTAGGATACCCTGAGCCCATGTGCTCTTTTATAAAAGTTGTATCAGGGTATAAAAATTACACACGCGAAACTATGAACAACTTTTGGTTTTCTTAAATCACTGTGCTTATCACTGCAGACTACGTTATAAATGCCTCACTGAACTAATACATCACTCGGTATTATATTAAACTTATTTAAAATTAATTAGAAATTGACAAATTGGTAAATCGCAAGTCGTAATCGTAATGGCTTGCAATCGATGTAGAGTGTGTCAAGAGTAGCCACAAACTACAACTTCGCTCAGCCTGCAATCTGGCAGCACCCATTTTCCTCTCACTCTCTCCCTCTTACGCAAGAAATTTGAGCCTGCCAAAGGCTGCTGCAGTGCGCGAAATTTGAAATAAAGACAATGTCTAATTTTATGAGATTCTTGAAGCGGAAAATGCTAAGTTTTTTTTACAACGATAATAAGAAGATACTTATTATATATATGTGCAAGAATCGGAAATATTAATAATTTAAATTATTATTTTGCAGCTTTCAGTGCTCGGCAAAGACGCAAAAGTAGTGCTGCAAAATGATCGCTTTATCACTCATGCGATTTCATGCATAGCTATCAGCTTCTGCTGATTTTTGCCATGCAAAAACACATATTTATATTTTAACACAATTATATTTTAATCAAATTGTATATTTGTATATACATAAATTATACATAAAAATTTTCATTACATGATATCGATAATATTTTTGCTTATCGCTTGATTCTTATTTGGCACCCAAAAAAAAAATGGGTACTAATTCGTACTTTCTTTGTGCGCGCTTTGCATACAAACGTATTCATACATGCTGTCTCGCTCGCACGTTTGATTTGCCATGCAAATGTAATTATTGAATTAAATGTAAATTCCGAAATAACTTATCTTTTTATGGGTCAATCGCTTTGAAATCAGGGTCGTTTAATACGCATACTTCTCAACTGATTATTCAGTTAGAAACAAAGTTGGAAACAAACTTGACCTGCGTATGGTATTCACAAACCTGCATTCCAAATTTGAAGTCTCTAGCACTTATAGTATCTGAGATCGACGAGTACAAACAGACGGACAGAAGGACAGACGGACAGGGCTAGATCGACTCGGCTGTTGATCCTGATCAAGAATATATATACTTTAAGGGGTCTGCCACCCCTCCTTCTGCCTGTTACATACATTCTGCCAAAGACTTATACCCTTTTTTGCCCATTTTCAATGGGCTCAGGGTATAATAATGCACAGAGAGAAGCACGTCTTAGCGTAGCATCTAATAGACGCAACGATCAAAAAGTGGTCGATTACAATCGAATCTTCACTCAAATAGAACAGATCGTTTCTCGACAAATTGCTAAATTGAGCCTCCAAAATAATTCTGGAGAATTTAGCGATCGAGAATATAATACTCGTAATAGCTAGAGCTTTAGCGAAAATTCTCGTGGCAGATCTCAAATCACTCCAGAAAATATTACACAAATAATTCATCGCTGAAACGTAAAAATTGATGGCTCTATGAAGGGAGATACAGTGGAAGAATTTATTTATCGAATTCAAACACTAGCTAAAGATTGCTTAGAAAACAACTTCGAAGCGTTGTGCAAAAACTTACACATTTTGCTAGTAGGCAAAGCAAGAGAATGGTATTGGAGATACCGCAAGGAGTTCCCTCGCTTTGTTTGGTCAGAGTTTTGTGCTGCATTAAAATATCAGTACAAAGACTACCGAAAGGACTCAAAGTTTTGGAAGACATTCGGGGGCGTAAAGTGGACTAAAGTTTATCGCTGTTGGAACTGTGACATTGAAGGACACGGCTGGGAAATGTGTTTACAGGAAAGGAAAATTGTTTGCTATGGTTGCGAAGCGAAAAATACTTATAAGCCGCAATGTACTACTTGTATTGCTCGAAAATCGGAAAACTCGAAGAAGGGCCCATTCAACAACACTGGTCGAATGGCCCCGAAATCGCAACAGTAAAATCTTCTCTACATTTACCGGCTAGCTCAGAGATTTCTCTGCAAGCTACAACTCTACCTGATGTGACATATAAACAGACGAAACATGTTAATGATAATTTTGTGCCTCATTTGTATCCTTTACGGCCATACCAAGAGCGTCTTAGGGAATATTTAATGGCAAAAGAGCGAATTTTTGGTCCAGCTAGTTCCCAAACACGCAGATTGCCTAAACGTTCAACCAAACGTATACGTAATTTTTGGAAGTCGATTCGACGTACAAAACGTTTGCTGATTTCTTCGATAGTCAATCGTCAGTCTGATAACCGTTTTTATGCGAATGTTTCATTTCTTAATTTTAACGAGCAAGGAGAATTAGACACGGGAGCTAATATCAGTTGCGCGGGTTCGACGTTGGCTACAGAAGACTGGACAAGATTTCACCAGTTTCGACGTATCACTTCTCACGTGAGCACTGCCGATGGTCGTTCTCACGCAGTCACAGGGTATCTGTCAGTTGAAATTAAATATATAAGAATCTCAGCAGGCTGATAAAACTTTTTATTATACCGTCTGATAACCGTTTTTATGCGAATGTTTCATTTCTTAATTTTAACGAGCAAGGAGTATTAGACACGGGAGCTAATATCATTTGCGCGGGTTCAACGTTGGCTACAGAAGACTGGACAAGATTTCACCAGTTTCGACGTATCACTTCTCACGTGAGCACTGCCGATGGTCGTTCTCACGCAGTCACAGGGTATCTGTCAGTCGAAATTAAATATAAGAATCTCAGCAGGCTGATAAAACTTTTTATTATACCGTCTATTGATAAGCGTCTTATATTAGGGGTTGATTTTTGGAAAGAGTTTGATTTAGCACCTGATCTTATTTCGTGCTTGGATGCAGAAAAGATGCAGGACTCTGAGACTGCAGGTGATAACTGTGCTAGCTTGTTGACCACCCAACAACGTTGTCAGTTGGATGCTGTTATTTCCTTATTTCCGTCATTCGAAAAGCAAGGCTTGGGAGTTACTTCGTTGCTTGAGCATCATATCGATATCGGTGATGCTAAACCAATACAGCAAAGATTTTACCCAGTATCGCCTGCGGTAGAAAAGCTAATGTATGATGAAGTTGACAGAATGATTGGTTTAGGAGTTATCGAAAAGTCTAGTAGTCCATGGAGCTCTCCGATGAGACTTGTGGTAAAACCTGGTAAGGTTCGGCTATGCCTAGATGCACGCAAACTTAACTCTTGTACCAAAAGGATGCATATCCGTTACCGTTCATCGATGGTATATTTTCGAGATTACCGAGGGCTAATATTATAAGTAAAATAGATCTGAAAGATGCATATTGGCAAGTCTCATTGACGGAATCCTCTAAAGCATTGACCGCATTTACGATACCTGGGCGACCATTGTATCAATTCAAAGTTATGCCATTCGGCTTGTGTAATGCAGCACAAACCATGTGTAGACTCATAGATTAAGTTATTCTTCCTGAGTTGAAATATTGTTGCTTTGGATACCTCGATGACCTGTGTGTGGTGTCAGAAGACTTTGACTCTCATTTGATGGTGATGATGCGTTTGGCAGAGCAATTCCGTACAGCAAATTTAACTCTTAATGTAGAGAAGAGTCAATTCTGCGTCGCAGAAGTTAAATATTTAGGATTTGTTATTGGACGTGGCGGTATTTCTACTGATTCTCGTAAGATTGAATCAATTCTTAACTTGCCTGTACCGAAGTAGCTTAAGCAGACTCGTGGATTTTTAGGTTTAGCAGGGTGGTATAGACGATGTATTGCAAATTTTTCGAAAAAACCTGTGGCATTCATGTCAAAAAAAATTGAATTCGGCACAACGCAACTATAGCTTAACAGAAATAGAGTGTTTAGCAGTAATTCTGGGTATTACAAGATTTCGTTGCTACCTAGAGTTGCAGGATTTCGAAGTTATTACTGGCCATTCGAGTCTTGCTTTTCTTATGAAACAGCCGAATCTTAAAGGCAGATTGCCAAGATGGGCTATGCAACTCCAGGGGTATAAATTCTCTATTAGCCATCGAAGAGGGCAAGATGATGTCGTACCAGATGATCTTTCCCGCATGTATGCAGAGGAAATTGCACTCATAGAATCGTATGGTCCTGAGATTGACCTAAGTTCTCCCATGTTTTAAAGACGAGGAATATCAAACACTGAAAGCAAAAATATCAGCTAACGAATGCACATATCCAGATGTAAAAGTTGTTGATGACTTTGTTTATATCAAACCTGCTGGAAACTTTGGGTTCCACAAGGCTTAACTGAATCTGTCATAAGTCGAGCTCACGATGTAGTGGTATCAGCACATGGCGGCATTGCAAAAACCTTAGAGATTATTCGAAGGCAGTTTTACTGGCCAGGAATGGTGACGCAGGTACGAGAGTACATTCGAAGCTGTGTAGTTTGTAAAACCACAAAGCCCCAATTTTACACTTAAGCAAGCTGAATCACAACGTCCATTTCAGACGCTTTATGTAGACATACTTGGTCCATATCCACGTAGCAAAAAAGGCTACATTGGCATTTTAATCGTGTTAGACCATTTTTCAAAGTTTCACTGGCACAGCTAAAGCAGTGCAGCAATTTTGCAAGACCATATATTTTTTGTCTATGGCGTGCCTTAATTATTGATCAGCGATAATGGTTTACAGTTTAAAGCCCATGAATTCAATTCTTTTATTACATCCTTTGGTACACACATACACAGCTTTATACTCGCCACAGTCCAATGCATCTGAAGGTGTTAATAGATCTATCGTTTCGGCTATAAGAGCCTATTTAAAATCTGATCAACAAGAGTGGGATCAGCATATTCATGCAATAAGTTGCGCCTTACGCAATTCGATGCATCAGTCCATAAAATGTTCTCCATATCATGCGCTCTATGGCTTTAATATGATAACTCATGGATCACATTTTAAGTTGCTAAAGAATCTGAAAATGTTGACTGAGCCAGTAAGCGAGCTAAATAGAGATGACCAACTTGATTTATTACGAAAAACACTCCGCAAGAATATGACAGAAGCCTATGAAAAGCAAGCAGCTAATTACAATCTTAGAACGAGAAATGTAGATTTAAAAGTTAATCAAGAAGTCTTCAGACGCAACTTTGTTCAAAGCAATTTTGGAAAATGCCTCAATGCTAAATTGTGTCCAGCCTTCATCAAAGCACGAGTAAGGGAGAAACTAGGTAATTCTTACTATACTTTAGAAGATTTCCAAGGAAAACTAGTAGGTACATTCTATGCAAAGGATAATCGGCAATAAATAACAGAATAGATATAATAAACAAAATCGATTTTCTGTCTAAGTCGCGACGTAAACTACTGCAAATTAGACAGTGGTTGTAAGGTGCAAGTACATTATGCAAATAGAAATTAAAAGAAATGAGAAAAATCAAAATAAAACAAGGGGGCTCCGCCCCCTGCATTCTTCGCTCGCCTACCCCCGGCTCGCTTCGCTCGCGGTGAGGTGCGGCTACAGTCGAGCACGCTCGGCAGTAGGATACCCTGAGCCCATGTACTCTTTTATAAAAGTTGTATCAGGGTATAAAAATTACACACGCGAAACTATGAACAACTTTTGGTTTTCTTAAATCACTGTGCTTATCACTGCAGACTACGTTATAAATGCCTCACTGAACTAATACATCACTCGGTATTATATTAAACTTATTTAAAATTAATTAGAAATTGACAAATTGGTAAATCGCAAGTCGTAATCGTAATGGCTTGCAATCGATGTAGAGTGTGTCAAGAGTAGCCACAAACTACAACTTCGCTCAGCCTGCAATCTGGCAGCACCCATTTTCCTCTCTCACTCTCTCCCTCCTACGCAAGAAATTTGAGCCTGCCAAAGGCTGCTGCAGTGCGCGCGAAATTTGAAATAAAAGACAATGTCTAATTTTATGAGATTCTTGAAGCGGAAAATGCTAAGTTTTTTTTTACAACGATAATAAGAAGATACTTATTATATATATGTGCAAGAATCGGAAATATTAATAATTTAAATTATTATTTTGCAGCTTTCAGTGCTCGGCAAAGACGCAAAAGTAGTGCTGCAAAATGATCGCTTTATCACTCATGCGATTTCATGCATAGCTATCAGCTTCTGCTGATTTTGCCATGCAAAACACATATTTATATTTTAACACAATTATATTTTAATCAAATTGTATATTTGTATATACATAAATTATACATAAAAATTTTCATTACATGATATCGATAATATTTTTGCTTATCGCTTGATTCTTATTTGGCACCCAAAAAAAAAATGGGTACTAATTCGTACTTTCTTTGTGCGCGCTTTGCATACAAACGTATTCATGCATGCTGTCTCGCTCGCACGTTTGATTTGCCATGCAAATGTAATTATTGAATTAAATGTAAATTCCGAAATAACTTATCTTTTTATGGGTCAATCGCTTTGAAATCAGGGTCGTTTAATACGCATACTTCTCAACTGATTATTCAGTTAGAAACAAAGTTGGAAACAAACTTGACCTGCGTATGGTATTCACAAACCTGCATTCCAAATTTGAAGTCTCTAGCACTTATAGTATCTGAGATCGACGAGTACAAACAGACGGACAGAAGGACAGACGGACAGGGCTAGATCGACTCGGCTGTTGATCCTGATCAAGAATATATATACTTTAAGGGTCTGCCACCCTCCTTCTGCCTGTTACATACATTCTGCCAAAGACTTATACTTTTTTTGCCCATTTTCAATGGGCTCAGGTATAATAATGCACAGAGAGAAGCACGTCTTAGCGTAGCATCTAATAGACGCAACGATCAAAAAAGTGGTCGATTACAATCGAATCTTCACTCAAATAGAACAGATCGTTTCTCGACAAATTGCTAAATTGAGCCTCCATAATAATTCTGGAGAATTTAGCGATCGAGAATATAATACTCGTAATAGCTAGAGCTTTAGCGAAAATTCTCGTGGCAGATCTCAAATCACTCCAGAAAATATTACACAAATAATTCATCGCTGAAACGTAAAAATTGATGGCTCTATGAAGGGAGATACAGTGGAAGAATTTATTTATCGAATTCAAACACTAGCTAAAGATTGCTTAGAAAACAACTTCGAAGCGTTGTGCAAAAACTTACACATTTTGCTAGTAGGCAAAGCAAGAGAATGGTATTGGAGATACCGCAAGGAGTTCCCTCGCTTTGTTTGGTCAGAGTTTTGTGCTGCATTAAAATATCAGTACAAAGACTACCGAAAGGACTCAAAGTTTTGGAAGACATTCGGGGGCGTAAAGTGGACTAAAGTTTATCGCTGTTGGAACTGTGACATTGAAGGACACGGCTGGGAAATGTGTTTACAGGAAAGGAAAATTGTTTGCTATGGTTGCGAAGCGAAAAATACTTATAAGCCGCAATGTACTACTTGTATTGCTCGAAAATCGGAAAACTCGAAGAAGGGCCCATTCAACAACACTGGTCGAATGGCCCCGAAATCGCAACAGTAAAATCTTCTCTACATTTACCGGCTAGCTCAGAGCTTTCTCTGCAAGCTACAACTCTACCTGATGTGACATATAAACAGACGAAACATGTTAATGATAATTTTGTGCCTCATTTGTATCCTTTACGGCCATACCAAGAGCGTCTTAGGGAATATTTAATGGCAAAAGAGCGAATTTTTGGTCCAGCTAGTTCCCAAACACGCAGATTGCCTAAACGTTCAACCAAACGTATACGTAATTTTGGAAGTCGATTCGACGTACAAAACGTTTGCTGATTTCTTCGATAGTCAATCGTCAGTCTGATAACCGTTTTATGCGAATGTTTCATTTCTTAATTTTAACGAGCAAGGAGAATTAGACACGGAGCTAATATCAGTTGCGCGGGTTCGACGTTGGCTACAGAAGACTGGACAAGATTTCACCAGTTTCGACGTATCACTTCTCACGTGAGCACTGCCGATGGTCGTTCTCACGCAGTCACAGGGTATCTGTCAGTTGAAATTAAATATATAAGAATCTCAGCAGGCTGATAAAACTTTTTATTATACCGTCTGATAACCGTTTTTATGCGAATGTTTCATTTCTTAATTTTAACGAGCAAGGAGTATTAGACACGGGAGCTAATATCATTTGCGCGGGTTCAACGTTGGCTACAGAAGACTGGACAGATTTCACCAGTTTCGACGTATCACTTCTCACGTGAGCACTGCCGATGGTCGTTCTCACGCAGTCACAGGGTATCTGTCAGTCGAAATTAAATATAAGAATCTCAGCAGGCTGATAAAACTTTTTATTATACCGTCTATTGATAAGCGTCTTATATTAGGGTTGATTTTTGAAAGAGTTTGATTTAGCACCTGATCTTATTTCGTGCTTGGATGCAGAAAAGATGCAGGACTCTGAGACTGCAGGTGATAACTGTGTTAGCTTGTTGACCACCCAACAACGTTGTCAGTTGGATGCTGTTATTTCCTTATTTCCGTCATTCGAAAAGCAAGGCTTGGGAGTTACTTCGTTGCTTGAGCATCATATCGATATCGGTGATGCTAAACCAATACAGCAAAGATTTTACCCAGTATCGCCTGCGGTAGAAAAGCTAATGTATGATGAAGTTGACAGAATGATTGGTTTAGGAGTTATCGAAAAGTCTAGTAGTCCATGGAGCTCTCCGATGAGACTTGTGGTAAAACCTGGTAAGGTTCGGCTATGCCTAGATGCACGCAAACTTAACTCTTGTACCAAAAAGGATGCATATCCGTTACCGTTCATCGATGGTATATTTTCGAGATTACCGAGGGCTAATATTATAAGTAAAATAGATCTGAAAGATGCATATTGGCAAGTCTCATTGACGGAATCCTCTAAAGCATTGACCGCATTTACGATACCTGGGCGACCATTGTATCAATTCAAAGTTATGCCATTCGGCTTGTGTAATGCAGCACAAACCATGTGTAGACTCATAGATTAAGTTATTCTTCCTGAGTTGAAATATTGTTGCTTTGGATACCTCGATGACCTGTGTGTGGTGTCAGAAGACTTTGACTCTCATTTGATGGTGATGATGCGTTTGGCAGAGCAATTCCGTACAGCAAATTTAACTCTTAATGTAGAGAAGAGTCAATTCTGCGTCGCAGAAGTTAAATATTTAGGATTTGTTATTGGACGTGGCGGTATTTCTACTGATTCTCGTAAGATTGAATCAATTCTTAACTTGCCTGTACCGAAGTAGCTTAAGCAGACTCGTGGATTTTTAGGTTTAGCAGGGTGGTATAGACGATGTATTGCAAATTTTTCGAAAAAACCTGTGGCATTCATGTCAAAAAAAATTGAATTCGGCACAACGCAACTATAGCTTAACAGAAATAGAGTGTTTAGCAGTAATTCTGGGTATTACAAGATTTCGTTGCTACCTAGAGTTGCAGGATTTCGAAGTTATTACTGGCCATTCGAGTCTTGCTTTTCTTATGAAACAGCCGAATCTTAAAGGCAGATTGCCAAGATGGGCTATGCAACTCCAGGGTATAAATTCTCTATTAGCCATCGAAGAGGGCAAGATGATGTCGTACCAGATGATCTTTCCCGCATGTATGCAGAGGAAATTGCACTCATAGAATCGTATGGTCCTGAGATTGACCTAAGTTCTCCCATGTTTTAAAGACGAGGAATATCAAACACTGAAAGCAAAAATATCAGCTAACGAATGCACATATCCAGATGTAAAAGTTGTTGATGACTTTGTTTATATCAAACCTGCTGGAAACTTTGGGTTCCACAAGGCTTAACTGAATCTGTCATAAGTCGAGCTCACGATGTAGTGGTATCAGCACATGGCGGCATTGCAAAAACCTTAGAGATTATTCGAAGGCAGTTTTACTGGCCAGGAATGGTGACGCAGGTACGAGAGTACATTCGAAGCTGTGTAGTTTGTAAAACCACAAAAGCCCCCAATTTTACACTTAAGCAAGCTGAATCACAACGTCCATTTCAGACGCTTTATGTAGACATACTTGGTCCATATCCACGTAGCAAAAAAGGCTACATTGGCATTTTAATCGTGTTAGACCATTTTTCAAAGTTTCACTGGCACAGCTAAAGCAGTGCAGCAATTTTTGCAAGACCATATATTTTTTGTCTATGGCGTGCCTTAATTATTGATCAGCGATAATGGTTTACAGTTTAAAGCCCATGAATTCAATTCTTTTATTACATCCTTTGGTACACATACACAGCTTTATACTCGCCACAGTCCAATGCATCTGAAGGTGTTAATAGATCTATCGTTTCGGCTATAAGAGCCTATTTAAAATCTGATCAACAAGAGTGGGATCAGCATATTCATGCAATAAGTTGCGCCTTACGCAATTCGATGCATCAGTCCATAAAATGTTCTCCATATCATGCGCTCTATGGCTTTAATATGATAACTCATGGATCACATTTTAAGTTGCTAAAGAATCTGAAAATGTTGACTGAGCCAGTAAGCGAGCTAAATAGAGATGACCAACTTGATTTATTACGAAAACACTCCGCAAGAATATGACAGAAGCCTATGAAAAGCAAGCAGCTAATTACAATCTTAGAACGAGAAATGTAGATTTAAAAGTTAATCAAGAAGTCTTCAGACGCAACTTTGTTCAAAGCAATTTTGGAAAATGCCTCAATGCTAAATTGTGTCCAGCCTTCATCAAAGCACGAGTAAGGGAGAAACTAGGTAATTCTTACTATACTTTAGAAGATTTCCAAGGAAAACTAGTAGGTACATTCTATGCAAAGGATAATCGGCAATAAATAACAGAATAGATATAATAAACAAAATCGATTTTCTGTCTAAGTCGCGACGTAAACTACTGCAAATTAGACAGTGGTTGTAAGGTGCAAGTACATTATGCAAATAGAAATTAAAAGAAATGAGAAAAATCAAAATAAAACAAGGGGCTCCGCCCTGCATTCTTCGTTTCGCCTCGGCTCGCTTCGCTCGCGGCTGAGGTGCGGCTACAGTCGAGCACGCTCGGCAGTAGGATACCCTGAGCCCATGTACTCTTTTATAAAAGTTGTATCAGGGTATAAAAATTACACACGCGAAACTATGAACAACTTTTGGTTTTCTTAAATCACTGTGCTTATCACTGCAGACTACGTTATAAATGCCTCACTGAACTAATACATCACTCGGTATTATATTAAACTTATTTAAAATTAATTAGAAATTGACAAATTGGTAAATCGCAAGTCGTAATCGTAATGGCTTGCAATCGATGTAGAGTGTGTCAAGAGTAGCCACAAACTACAACTTCGCTCAGCCTGCAATCTGGCAGCACCCATTTTCCTCTCTCTCTCCTCCTACGCAAGAAATTTGAGCCTGCCAAAGGCTGCTGCAGTGCGCGAAATTTGAAATAAAAGACAATGTCTAATTTTATGAGATTCTTGAAGCGGAAAATGCTAAGTTTTTTTTTACAACGATAATAAGAAGATACTTATTATATATATGTGCAAGAATCGGAAATATTAATAATTTAAATTATTATTTTGCAGCTTTCAGTGCTCGGCAAAGACGCAAAAGTAGTGCTGCAAAATGATCGCTTTATCACTCATGCGATTTCATGCATAGCTATCAGCTTCTGCTGATTTTTGCCATGCAAAAAACACATATTTATATTTTAACACAATTATATTTTAATCAAATTGTATATTTGTATATACATAAATTATACATAAAAATTTTCATTACATGATATCGATAATATTTTTGCTTATCGCTTGATTCTTATTTGGCACCCAAAAAAAAAATGGGTACTAATTCGTACTTTCTTTGTGCGCGCTTTGCATACAAACGTATACATACATGCTGTCTCGCTCGCACGTTTGATTTGCCATGCAAATGTAATTATTGAATTAAATGTAAATTCCGAAATAACTTCTCTATTTATGGGTCAATCGCTTTGAAATCAGGGTCGTTTAATACGCATACTTCTCAACTGATTATTCAGTTAGAAACAAAGTTGGAAACAAACTTGACCTGCGTATGGTATTCACAAACCTGCATTCCAAATTTGAAGTCTCTAGCACTTATAGTATCTGAGATCGACGAGTTCAAACAGACGGACAGAAGGACAGACGGACAGGGCTAGATCGACTCGGCTGTTGATCCTGATCAAGAATATATATACTTTAAGGGGTCTGCCACCCCTCCTTCTGCCTGTTACATACATTCTGCCAAAGACATTATACCCTTTTTTGCCCATTTTCAATGGGCTCAAGGTATAAAAAGCGAAAATTGGCATTGTACACTGTGAGCAAAAAGGGTAAGCTTCTTTGAACATAAAAATTACTTTTTGCGCAGTGCCGAATGCCAATTTTCGCTTTTTTTTATTAATTTATTTTATTTTTTTATTAATTATTTAACAGAAATCGTTAGAGCCGTTTTGTCAGAAATCCCCAAAATGTAAGCTAAACAACTTTATTTCACCTGTAAAATGTTACCTGAGTACTTTAAAAGTTTAAAGGTACGCCTAAAAGCCCTCAAACACACCTTTCCAATGATATATAGAACATATCTGTAGCTTCTATGTTGAGGTTTCAATTTTAGCGGGATTTAGCGTTTTCCCGCTAAACTAGCGTTTTCTTCAAAAAGTCGTAGAACAAACATTTCTAGATGTTCATAAAGGAATCAATCCCCATCATTACATTAAAGCTTCTTTAGCGATTTGATGCAAACAGACAAACAGACAAACAAACTGACTTTTCATTTTATTTTGAGAAGTCGACTAAAATTTTCAAATTTATTTATCTTTTGAAACAGTTATCGGATTTGGGTGATTGAGGTATCAATCGACGCGTATTAAGTAATTTAAGTAAAATTTTTGAAAAATAAAAAATTTACCCCAAAAGCCCCATTATCTGCAATCATTTAAATTTGCCCCCCCCCCACTTGCACCCCCGTATCTCAAGACCCAGGTTGGTTAGAAAAAGTTTCAGTAAAAGTAAAAGTTTTATGCCATTTTGTAATTTAGGACTAAACCTTTCGATCGGTATATAACTCGATTTGATCGGACAGTCGTAGCAAATTTTCCAACTTAGCTGTATATATTGTGTGCCTTTCGCACCCTTCGTGATGCTTTCGTCACTAACGCGAACTGCCGTCCGCAGTGAAATGGCTTAATTTTCCTACCTTTAAATGTGTACCTATGAGTGTCCGTAGCAAGTTCTTCAACGAACCTACCCACAGACTGTTTTTGCTGGTCGTTTCTAAGAAACCTCACTGAAGATACCTGCTAAGACGATCAATACTCATGGGCGAAATGCTAGATTGACGAATAGTCAATTGGTCAAAATTAGTCCGATTTTCATCCGGAATATCATTCTGATCATTATTTGGTCTCTAAATTGATTCTTAAGCTGAAATTGAGTTGTTACTAAAAATTCTCATCAACCTCAAAAAGCCATTTATACGTAGATAATATGTGAGGAATAGGTTTAACACAAACTCTGGCATAGCTCTGTCAAAATAAGTCAGGTTTTTATTTGCAATAATATTCCGATCATAATATGGTCTCCACAGTGATTCTTTACCTGAAAATAAGTAGTTAATAAAAATTCTCATCAATAGGTATAACATAAACTCAGTCATAACTCTGTAAAAATTACTCCGATTTTCACCCGGAATATCATTCAGATCATCGTGTGGTCTCTAAATTGATTCTTAAGCTGAAAATGAGTAGTTACTAAAAATTCTCATCAACCTCAAAGCCATGTTGACCGTACCCCGATGCCAGCCAAAGTTGCTGAATAAGCTTTTGGCCGGACGTGGTTGCATAGCAGGCAAGCGCTGCATATTTGAGCGGCCGCTATGAGACGATTGCGAAACCATAAGTTTCGCTTTCGAGTAAATTGAAAAATATAAATTGTATCAGTTCGAAATAAAGATCCAAAAGATTCACAACGCACTCCGACTCGACGTCGTTAAAATAATCAAATCGTTTTTCTTTATTTGATTTATGATCAAAATAGAATAATTGGCGCCCAACTAGTGGTAATTATTTCGGTTACCCGCGGAATTGCAAATTAATTTATTTGCAAAGTTGCAATAAAGACTCAGTCAGATCGACAGAGCTGTGTAGTGAACATTACTAAACACACACAACCAACGTACAGTGCGTGTGAGCGAATTATAAAATCGCTCAAATTCAACAGTGACAGTGAATTGACCTCGTCTTTTATCGCAATTGACAGAGGTGCGCTTAAGCGCAGTATTAATTATTTTGTACACCGAAGCCGCTGGAGCTCTTCGGGCTGCGGTTTGTCGCCAGTTTAACACACAAGTTATCTGGACAGCGTTGAAGTTTCAAACACCTTGACTGCAGCGCGGGAATATCAACTCTATAACTCTCGGGATTAAAATAATTTGTCTAGGATATCCATTCAGAAAAAAACATGTAAGTGGGAACTTTTATATTAAATCTATTTCAAGTCTGAGTTAAAATTATTTGAGCATTATTTTTTGCAAAGACGTTCATAGCTTTACCAATTATAATGAATATAATTATTGACAAACATTGCATTGAGAATTTCATTGACTCCGTGAACAAATTTGAAGTTGTGTAAATAAAAAAAAAAAATTAATTAAAAACTAATTACCAGAGCGCGCAATCCGCTCAGCTTATGAAATTTGAGCCACAGCTTTTATTCATGCATATTTGTTGTTGTTGCTCTTGCGCTCAGTCGCCAGCACTTGAATTCAATGGTTTTTGTTTGTTTTTGTTTTCTTTTGATTATTCGTTTTGTGTGTGGGCCCATGAGCTCGCCGTTTTCGCTCTATAGAACCCCTTTGCATCGTTCTAGTGATTCAGATTCAGATGCTGATAGTAAAATTAAAGTTCTTAGGAGCAGAGTCATCAAAAATAAACGCGCCCTTGTAGCTTCTTCACCCAAAATGGACCCAGAACGGCTTAATACAGTAGTGCGGGCAGCGATTGCCAATGCCTTAGCTGAGCGGGCAGCTGTTAACCAGCGTGATCAGCAAGCTTTGTTAGCTGAACAGGCCGCTGTTAACCAACGTGAATAGCAAGTCTTGTTACAAAGAATCAATGAGTTGTCTGAGCAAGTGTCGGCAGCTCACGTTACACCGCCAGTAGTGCAGTCTTATACTGCTATAGAAATTAGGAATGACGTCCGCTGTGACGAGCCTCTAGATGCAGTAAAATGCTTGCCCGAATTTACTGGGGTACAAGAATCGTATGTCTCTTGGAGACAGGGCGCTGTTGCAGCCTATCACATTTTTAAACCCTATAATGGCAGTTGTCGCCATTACCAGGCAGTCATCATTATCAGGAGTAAGATTAGAGGTGCCGCTGATTCACTGTTGTCTTCATTCGGTACAGTATTAAATTTCGACGCTATAATTAGTCGCCTCGACTTTACATATAGTGACAAACGACCAATCCATGTCATAGAGCAAGAATTGGGTACTCTCAGACAGGGAGGACTTTCGCTGCTTCAATACTATGATGAAGTAGAGAAAAAGCTCACATTGTTGACTAACAAAGTCAACATGTCATATGAGCCGGCCCTGGCAAAGGGTCTTTGCGAAAAATTCAAAAACGATGCGCTCCGAGTATTCATATCGGGCCTCAAGCGTAGTCTCACAGATGTACTCTTTGCGGCAAAACCTAAAGACTTGCCTTCGGCGTTGGCTCTCGCACAAGAGGTCACGTCTAATCATGAAAGGTCCGCGTTCGCAGCTAATTTTGCGAAAAGTCTAGAGGACAAAGAACGCAAGCCATATGCAAAGACGCAGGGTCGCCAGCAGGAGAGACAATCTCAGCAGGCTGACTCACAATCAAGCGGTTCAAAAAATCAGCATTTTAATAAACAGAACAAGCCACAAGCTCAGAGCGATCAGCGAAGCGGCAGGCAACAAAATAATAACGGCACACAGGTGCCCATGGAGGTTGATCCCTCTGTTTCAAGAATCTTGCATCCTACTCAGGCCCCAGCCTTCACAAACAGGAAGCAATCCGCGTCTGACCACTCAGGCGGTCAGAGGGGTCAGCAGAGGCTGAATCATGTCTCGCAAGATGCTGGACAGAGGACAGAGGCATATGCCAACGCTGCTGCAAGCATAGAGGCGCAGGTTGATGGTGACACTAGAGTATGACTCTGATGCCCTCAATTTTTTAGGGGGAGGTCCCTGCAGCCCGTCATCAGACGAAGAGTAGCGGGGATCGATATGAAGTTCCTTATAGACACGGGCGCATCTAAGAATTTTATCCGACCACACAAGGGGTTAAGAGGTGTCCGCTCTGTAGAGTCCCCCTTCACTATCTATTCAATTCACGGAACAACAAGAATTACGCAAAAATGTTTTGTTTCGTTGTTTAATTTGAAGGCAACATTTTTCATTCTACCGGACCTTTCAACGTTCGATGGAATAATAGGCCACGACCTGGTAAAGCAGGCGGAAGCGTCACTTTGCTTAGCCTCAGGGCGGCTCAAATGGGGTTCGGAAGATGAACAAATTTCCTTCCATACCTGCTCTGATGTCAATCACACGAATGTAGATTGCTCGGACGCACCCCCTACTGTAAAAAAAGATTTCATCAAAATGCTAAAGAATAGAAATAGGGCTTTCGCAGACCCCAATGAATCCTTGCCTTACAACACCTCCGTTGCAGCTACAATTAGGACGGTGGATGAGGAGCCGATATATACCAAGCTTTACCCATATCCAATGGGCACAGCTAATTTCGTAAACAAAGAAATCCAGAATCTCTTGAAAGATGGCATAATACAAAAGTCAGTCTGCCCTTATACGAGGGTAACCCTAAAAGTTTCCGGAATCGACCACTAGGGGGCATTTGCTAGCGGCGTCATTATTATTTTCGTAAAGTTTGACATCTTTTAACGTAAACACCATTGACAGATCACAAATTCGTCAAGTAGTTTCGTTTTTACAGCGTTTTTAAAAAAAATCAATTTTGAGCAAAAATGGAAATTTCTCGTGAAAACTTTCGTGCGATGATTTTTTACGATTCATTCTGCTTTTGGTGTTGAAGTACCATCCAAAACCACCGTATACGATTGGTTTTCAGAATTCAAGCGTGGACGTGTTAGTCTCAGTGACGAATTTCGTGAAGGTCGTCCATCAACTGCTGTTGTTCCAGCAAACATTGATGCTGTGAGAGAAATGATTGAGGCAGATCGGCATGTGACATACCGTGAGATAGAGGCAACAATGGGCATTGGCAAAAGTCAAATAGAAACGATCTTACATGAACATTTAGGCGTGAAGAAGATTTGCAGTCGTTGAATCCCGCATAATTTGACCGAAAATTTAAAAATGCTAAAAATGAAATGGTTTTTTTAAAACGCTGTAAGAACGAAACTTCTTGACGAATTTGTGATCTGTCAATGGTGTTTACCTTAAAAGATGTCACACTTTACGAAAATAATAATGACGCCGCTAGCAAATGCCCCCTAGTGGTCGATTCCGGAAACTTTTAGGGTTACCCTCGTAATAACCCCATTTGGGTGGTAGACAAGAAGGGTACTGACGAAGCTGGCAATCGGAACATGCGTTTAGTTATGGACTTTCGCAAGCTCAACGAAAGAACCATAACCGATAAATACCCCATGCCAAATATCTCAATGATATTGGGAAACTTAGGGAAAAGCCATTGACGAGTCCAATGCGCGAATATTCTACAAGCCCGGTAAAGAGAACCTGGTTGCAGACGCCTTGTCCAGACAACAGCTTAACGCTTTGGGAGGAAAAGAGCTCGACTCTTGCGCTGCAACAATTCACAGTGAGGTTTCCCTCACTCACACTATAGAAACCACAGAAAAACCGTTAAATTGCTTTCAGAACCAAATAGTTCTGAGGAGGCACGCTTTCAGGAAAACGCAGGTTCATCCTGTTTGAAAACAAAGGCGTCACTTAATCAGTTTCGCCTGTAAAGATTCTCTTATGGGCGAGCTAGAAGATGTAATCATTCCAAAAGGCGTCAATGCCTTTCACTGTGATTTGCATACTCTTGCAATGATACAAGATGAAGTAGTTCGAAGATTCCCTTACACTACATTTTGGCACTGCAAAAATCGTGTAGTTGACATATTCAGTGTTGGGGAAAGGAGAGAAATTCTCACCGCCGAACATAATAGAGCCCACAGGTCGGCTCAGGAAAATGTGAAGCAAGTACTTTCTGAGTACTACTTCCCAAAAATGGTCCAAAATTGCAAGACATGCGCTAGGGCTAAATACGATAGACACCCTAGAAAACAAGAGCTCGGTGAAACACCAGTTCCTTCGCAGGTAGGGGAGATGCTACACTTAGACATCTTCTCTACTGACAAAAAATTTTTCCTCACCTGCATTGACAAATTTTTCCAATTCGCTGTGGTTCAGCCAGTTTCCTCGATAACTATTGAGGACCTGAAGCCAGCCTTGCTCCAGCTCATGAACTTTTTTCCAAAGGCAAAATCGATATATTGTGACAACGAACCATCTTTGAATTCACAAACGATTTCCGCAATGGTGAGCAATTATTTTGGAGTCTGCATTTCAAACGCACCTCCCCTACACAGTGTTTCCAATGGGCAGGTAGAGTGATTTCACAGCACATTGCTGGAACTTGCCAGATGTTTGAAAATTGACAAAGGAATAAGCAACACAGTAGAAATCATTCTACTAGCAACAACAGAGTACAACAAGTCAATCCACTCCGTTATTAATAGGAGACCGGTTGACATTGTCCAAACGCGCTCAGATGAGACGCAAGAAGATATAGAAAACAGAATTAGAAACGCCCAGATTGCGGTCAGAACCAGGGAAAATGCATCGCGGCAGAATAGGGTCTTCGAAGTTGCCGAAAAAGTCTTAGTAAAATAAAACCGAAGGCTTGGCAACAAGCCCACACCTTTGTGTGAAGAGCGAGCCGTGGAAGCGGACCTGGGGACCTCGGTCCTCATTAAAGGGAGGGTGGTCCACAAGGACAACCTAAAGTAAGCAAGGCAGTCCCTTTGTTTTCCCTTTTATTTTTTAGTCACTAGGCAGTCTAGCATAAGCTAGTAATATTCTTTTTCATTTATTTTTAGCCACTTGGCATAATTTATATTAAGGCTTTTTGGTGGTGGGTTGCTCCATTTTGAACAAGAAAATAGCTAAAAAATATCCACTGTACAGGTTCAGATTCATACTCCTCTTCTTATTATCCTTGGCATCGGCGCGCATTACTGATTATTCAAGTGCCAAATACATCCCTATTGTGGGTGGCCGAATCTTAGTGTGGGAAGAATTTGCCTACGTAAAGCATTCGGCAAATCTTTCGGAATATATGCGAATAGTGGAAGAAATGGTCAACTTAGTTGAGTCTAATGACATGTTTCCGCAATCGAACATGAGGAAATTATTGAGCGTGGACACAGCTCATCTCCAGGATCTCTTAGAAGCCTTAGGCGCACATCATAGAGCTGCCAGGAGTTTAGATTTCCTAGGTTCCATGTTAAAGGTTGTGGCGGGCACGCCCGATGCTAGTGATTTAGAAAGGATCAGGTTTACAGAGTTACAGCTAATAAATTCAAACAACGAACAGATAGAAATAAACACTAGAATTCAAGACCAAATTAATAAACTAACTTCCACTGTCAATGAAATTCACAAGGTAGCTAAAAATTCCCAAATAGACACCGGCCATTTGTATGAAACGTTGTTGGCAAGGAATAGAATGCTGATGATGGAATTGCAAAATTTAATGCTTGCTGTAACTTTGGCAAAGGCTAAAATCGTAAGCCCAAACATTTTAGATCACTCAGATTTGAAGTCGACTTGGTTGGAAGAACCCACCAATACTCCCATAGGGGACCTTATGTCTGTCTCGTCCGTTAAAGTGCTCCAATCCGTTAACATGCTTTTTTTTATTATTAAGTTCCCAGTAATCAAGTTTGCTTGCAAAAAATCACCTTATTTCCCGTCATCCATAAGAACTTCATACTACAATTAAAAGACAATGTCACAGCTGAATGCGTTGGAGCGACTCACACCCTTGCGAGTTGTAGCGATACACCTGGAGCCACATTTTGTTGTATTGCATCAAGGAGCTCATGCGCCAGAGAACTTCACGCAGGGGGCACTGCAGACTGCGAGATCCAACCGAGCAACCTAGACGCAATCACTCAGGTGGACGACGGGATCTTAATCATAAACGACAGATCGGCAAAAGTACAGGTTGAAAATGGCACCGAAATCTGGATACACGGAACGCAGCTCATCACCTTCAGCGACCGGGCCACGATCAATGGAACTCTATTACAACATACCAAATAGAGTTCCCGGACTTGCCAACTCTCCACAATTGAACATCACCGCCAGCCAAGATGTTCTCAGCCTCCCGTACCTTCATCGCCTGAATGTACGTAATTTGGAGGAAATTCAAAAGTTTAAGGAATCAGCCGGAACTGACCATGTGTACCGGGTGGCTTTTATTGTGATAGCCATATGTTGTGCGCTCATCAGTATTGGCCTCGCCTACCGTCGAATCACCGTGGCAAGAAGATCTGCGACGCAGCTAAGAGAGGTGATCGCCGGAATAGGGTCGCCCGAGGACGGCCTTAATCTTGAAAAATATAAATTGTATCAGTTCGAAATAAAGATCCAAAAGATTCACAACGCACTCCGACTCGACGTCGTTAAAATAATCAAATCGTTTTTCTTTATTTGATTTATGATCAAAATAGAATAATTTATACGTGGATAATATGTGAGGAATAGGTATAACACAAACTCAGGCATAGCTCTGTCAAAATTAGTTCGATTTTCATCCGGAATTTCATTTTGATCATTATTTGTCTCTAAATTGATTCTTAAGCTGAAAATGAGTAGTGAATTAAAATTCTCATCAACCACAAAAGGCATGTATAGAGCTATACGTAAATAATATGTGAGGAATAGTTATAACACAATTTCAGGCAGATTGAAAATGAGTAGTTACTAAAAATGTCTCATCAACCTGGAAAGACGTGTACACGTGGATAATATGTGAGAAAAAGGTAACACACAAATTCAGGCATAACTCTTTTAAAATTAGTCCGATTTTAACCTGGAATATCATTCTGATCATTTTGTCTCCAAATTGATTCTTTAGCTGAAAACCTGAAAAGACATGTACACGTGGATAATATGTGAGAAATAGGTATAACACAAACTCCGACATAGCTCTGTCAAAATTAGTCCAATTTTTATCCGGAATATCATTCTGATTATCATTTTGTCTCCAAAATTGATTTTTTAGCTGAAAATGAGTAGCTTCTTAAAATGTCTCATCAACCTCAAAAGCCATGTATACGTGGATAATATGTGAGGAATAGGTATAACACAAACTCAAATTAGTCAGATTTTCACCCGGATCCGCGGATCGGGTTACTCGCCTCTCTGTTTACGATCGAGTATTGTGCGTGATTGTTTTCTTACGAGCTTTTCAACTCGATTGAGGTTCGTTTATGACGAACCCAAAGCCACGTTTTGGTTTGGGTATGCATCGAACTTGGGTATGCTTGGGTATGCAAACATGTGTCGGTTTTGGGTATTCGAAACGGTATGGGTGTGGGTATGGGAACGGGTGTCGGCTTTAGGGTATGCAATCAGGTGTGGGTATGGGTATGAGCATGGGTATCGGTAGTGGGTATCTGAATGGGTATGGGTATGGGTATGAGCTTGAGTGCCTGTGTTTAACAAGTGTGCGACAGAGCGCGCAATAGCGAGCACGCGCGGTGTTTACTTTTACACTAAAATGTGTATATAAAAGAAATACTATGTATGGTACAGGTGTTAGAAAATATAAAATTTTACTTTTTGCTTGAATAAGTATAACTTTTAGGATTAGGTAAATAAAATTTACAGCTATAGTTTCGACAGTAATTTTAAATATACCTTAAAATTAACTTCTAGAAATAATTTAATAATAATTAGTTTCTTTCGTTTAATTTACTTAAAAAATGAAATCAGTAAAAGTTTAAGGCATAAGTTCATTTTTTTAATGCAAAAATAGTATTTATTATTAATAACACGTTTTTTAATATTTTTAAAATAAAAAATTCATATATTTTCAGTTAATATTTCTTTGTCATACAATTTATTTTGCCATTCAATAATAATTTTAATACAAACTAATTAACAAGAGTACAAAAAAACATACGCGTATGTATACGCTTGCAAGCCTGCATTACCAAACGCAGGCAACCATGCGCACAGCCATACGCATTCCCATACCCATACTTATACCCATACTCGTTCGAATACCCAAAACAGGCTCGAGCCTTGTGTACCATTACCGATCTGATCGTTTGAACAAAATGAGTAAGCATCAAATCAAGTCAGCCTGCCGGTTCGATCCATACTCGTGATTGAACAAAAACAAACGAACACAAGCGTTCGAGCCGAGCGCTCAGTTCGAACGGTCCGATCCTGTCGCTTAACCAAAGCGTAAAAATCATAACGAGTTCGAGTCAATGCTCGAGTATGATCGAACATTTCATACCCGTTGCAGTTCTCTGGTGTACACGTGGATAATATGTGAGAAAAAGGTAAAACACAAATTCAGGCATAACTCTTTCAAAATTAGTCCGATTTTTACCCGGAATATCATTCTGATCATCATTTTGTCTCCAAATTGATTCTTTAGCTGAAAATGAGTAGTTACTAAAAATGTCTCATCAACCTGAAAAGACATATACAAGTGGGTAATATGTGAGAAATAGGTGTAACACAAACTCAGGGATAACTCTGTTAAAATTACTCCAATTTTCATCCAAAGTTTCATTCTGATTATCATTTTGTCTCCAAATTGATTCTTTAGCTGAAAATGAGTAGTTATTAAAAATGTCTCATCAACCTGAAAAGACATGTACACGTGGATAATACGTGAGAAATACGAATTAAACAAATTCAGGCAACTCTGATGATATAATATCGCTTTGGAAGCGAGTAAGCTGATTTTGATTTTGCTTTTGACTTTGCGTGTCTATTGAATTTCACTCAATGGAACTTAACGTAACGTAAATAATATATATTATTCAATTTAAAATACTTTAAACCTTTTTATTTGAAATATTTAAATACTGATGACCTAAATTGTCAAAACAAAAAACAAACGTATTGAAACAATTTGTAGCCAAGTAAGATAAATATATTCTGGTATGGTATGCATAGAGTGCAGAAACATTGGCTGCTATATATTCTAATCCGCTTTGAAGTTCACACAGCAAATCCTTCGTCTTCAGGCGTGTCGACATCGTGGGAATATTGAGATGCTGAGTTTATGTATGTGAGTACGGCATGGCCGAATAATAACAATGAGTAAGTCTATATAACAGCGAATTTTGAAGTATTATCGTAGCCTATACCTACCACTCAGAATCAAATTATGAACATTCACGTATCTCAGTTTTCTTTGTGAAGATACTCATATAATTCTCGAATTGTAATAAAATCCTCAAATGGGGTAAAAATATGAAATTTATTAATATCGAACCAAAAATGAATTAAACTAAATTGTTAAATGGGCACCTGAAATAGGTTTTGTTGCATTGATTTAGGGTAAAGGCAAAGAATTAAGAGTCTTTACATGGTTGGGTGGGTAAAAAAGAAGAGCTGTAACATCCGAGTTCTTCACATGTAGATATATCATTTTTGTTTTCTCTTTTCTTGCTTATTCGGTTGTTATCCATTCCTAGTATAACTCTGTCCAACAAGTTTTAGTTATGTGACACGGTGGCTTTCTAGGTGGCAAAAGAACCCCTTCATTTTCCCTGAGCTTAAGTCGGCACCCGTAGGCGGAGTACGCCTCCAGATTGCTGCACACATCACATGCTCGTTACATAATTAAATGGCGCCCAAACGTGTGGGGCCCGAGATAGTTGAAATTAAAACAAGTAACACTTACGTTGAGTTACCCCGCGCTTTCGGTTACCTTACTCTAATTCCCACTTCCTTCCACAACCACCATCCAAATTTTGTATTAGATCAGAGCGTATGTTTGATTATAAGGAACTGCAGGTTTTCTGTTAGATTTACGCGGAGCCTGACCAATAAACAAACATTTCGCAAGAATTTTAGCTAATAACCGTTAGTTAAACATTATTTTGATTTTGATTTCACTTCATTTTGGAATTTAGAATTGACTCTACGTTAATCTAAACCAGATGATAGATTTCTAATTTCTGAATATCCCTATTTTGTTTTTATGAAAATGAGATTGCTCTTGGTGGACGTCTTCGTCAAGTTCCTCTTTTCCGAAAACAATTCTTCACCTTATTTTTATTATATTCATTTTAGTCACTGAGAGAAGCTCGAATGATATATCTTTATACTATGCAACAATCTTATGAATGGAATGGTTAAACAATAATACCACATGCCCAAATTGTACTCAAATTGTACAAATTTACTCTTCTCTGGTTGCGCTCTTACATTTTATTGGCGAGTTCATAGAACCACCGGTCATATGAATTGGTTTGAATTGTGCAACAAGCTGCGTGAGCGATATCAAGATCAACGAAAAGATCGAGATATCGAACAGGTCATGAGACATCGTAAGCAAGGAAGCATTGAATCTTTCGATGAATTCTTAGACGCAATGGTAGCGATCGCCGATTCTCTCAGAGATCCCATGTCAGAAGCTGACCTTATCACAGAATTTAGACATAACCTGAAATCCGAATCAAGACATGAACTACTTCACGTAGATATTCCAAGTCTGGCAATATTGCGTAAAGAGTGTCTTAGACACTAAGAATTCTTTCGTATTTCGCGAACGAAACTTCGTGAAAATGTTTCTAAACGAATATTTGATAGAATCCGTCACGAAGAGAAATCTGACTAAGAATCCGAATCAGAGTCCGAAGTAATTGACGAAGTTTATGCAGTGCGCCTAAATGATAAATTAACGTGCTGGAGCTGCGACAAACAAGGTCATAGGTACCATGATTGCTAAAAAAAACTCGCCGAATTTTCTGAATTGGCTGCGGTTTGCCTGATATATATAAACCAAAGAGTGTTAAATGCAAACCAACTGCGGAAAACTCAGCGCAGGATGTCCTCAGAGTTCAGAGAGGGGATGTCCGACGATAGCCTTGGATCTTAATTCAGCTACTTCTCCATTACCAGCCTTACCATATCATTTACCTGACGTATCACTTCACTCCTCAGATTTGGCAACTCCCCGATCTTTCAAACCCTACCATTAACGCTTGCGAGAGTATAAATTGCGCAGAGCTGCAATTTTCAATGCCGACGCTTTGACAATTCAAAGAAGCGTTCATCATTACGTATGCAAAAATTTTGGAAAGACAAACGTCGCTTAAATTGTTTTACTATATCTGCTATAGTGCACAAAGGCAATGATATTCGTCCATTTACACAAATCGAGATCCTCAGTGAGTCCTATTTGGCACTCTTGGATAGTGGAGCCAATAAAACTGTAATTGGATCAGCACTTGCGAAACGTATAATATCAGAACAGATAAATCTAAGCAAAGTAAACGGCATTGTTCATACTGCAGACGGTTTCAAACAAACAAAATGTGATTTGTGGAATGGATTTTTGGAAAGCTTTTGGTATTTCTATTTTATCATCCTCTTTCTCGATTAATGACGTAAAAGCTGATACCGTTAGTGACTCTTCTGAGCTAACGCTATCTGGAGCTCAGATAGCGAAATTGAATTCTGTAATTGACTATTTTCCATCCTCAGAACGTAACGATCTAGGAGAAACCTCTCTCGTTGAGCATAATATCGATACGGCCGACTTCAAGCCAATTAAGCAAAGATTCTATCCTTTTTACCCAGCCAGAGAAAAACTGCTATGCGAAGAGGTGGATCGAATGATTAAACTAGGCGTGATTGAAGAAGCTCCAACATCGCCATGGTCGTCACCAGTGACGTTAGTGGTCAAGCCAGGAAAGGTCAGGTTCTGTTTTGATGCACGCAAACTCAATGCTGTAACATTCAAGAATGCATATCCTATGCCGATCTTAGATGGGCTATTAAGTCGTCTTCCTACAGTGCACTGCATTTCGAAGATCGATTTAAAAGATGCCTTCTGGCAAATTCGATTAGATCCCGATTCTCGTCCTAAAACCGCTTTTACAATTCCCAATCGACCATTATACCAGTTTAAACGAATGCCATTCGGCTTGACTAACGCACCTCAGACCATGTGTAGGTTGATGGATCAGGTCATTCCGTATCAGCTAAAATCTCATGTATTCGTATATCTTGATGATTTGTTAGTTATGTCTTCTAGCATGGAGGAGCATCTAGAGCATCTTGGCACTGTTGCTACCCAATTGCGCAAAGCTGGACTTACAATAAACGTCAGCAAGAGTCAGTTTGGATTAAGCAAAGTCGATTATCTCGGTTACGTTGTAGGAGAAGGTACTCTGCAAATCAACCCCAGCAAGATTCAAGCTGTGGATGAGTTTCCTGTGCCAAAGTCGCGCAAGCAACTAAGAAGATTTTTAGGCATGACTGGATGGTACCAGAGGTTCCTTTCTCAGTACTCCACAGTCATTTTTCCGCTCACAGAACTATTGCGAGGCAAGTCGTTCGAGTGGAACGATTCGGCGCAAGCTGCTTTTGAAGAAATTAAACGTAGGTTGTGTACAGCTCCATTTCTTGTCCATCCGAACTATGAAAAGCCTTTCGTGGTGCAATGCGATGCTTCTTCATATGGTGTTGGTGCAGTGCTAGCTCAAGCTGATGATTCTGGATGCGAGAGACCTATTGCATATGTACATGTCTAAAAAGCTAAATAAAGCGCAAAGGAATTACACCGTAACAGAGCTTGAATGCTTAGCAGTCGTTCTAGCGATAAAAAAGTTCAGGATGTATATCGAAGGACATTCTTTTAAAGTCGTGACTGATCACGCAAGTCTTCGCTGGTTAATGAATCAGGCAGATTTAAGTGGCAGGTTAGCTCGATGGGCAATTAAGCTGCAGGGCTTTTCTTTTCACATAGAACATAGAAAAGGAAGCGAAAATGTGGTAGCTGATGCTCTTTCGAGGTCATTTGAAGAAGTTGATGAAGTTGCTGCAATAGAAGTAGAATTGTTCCCAGAAGTTGATCTAGATTCAGAAGCATTTCAATCAGAAGAATATTGTAAGCTAAGACATAACTATCAAGCCGCAGATTTACCAGATTTTAAAGTTCTGGACAAATATATCTATCGTCGTTGTAATTTTAATGAGGACTCTGATGATTGTTGGAGGTTGTTTATTCCAGAGGCGTTACGCATACCAGTTATCAAAGCCGCTCATGATCAGCCGATTACCAGCCATTGCGGCATCGCTAAATGCTTGGAAAGATTAAGACGACGATTCTTCTGGTCTAAAATGGTTATCGATGTGCGTAACTATATAAGAGATTGTGATACATACAAGGTGTCGAGTGACAGAACTTTCCAGAGGTTGTATATAGATTTTATTGGTCCCTTTCCTCGCACGAAGCAAGGCAACGTTGGAATTTTTATTGTATTGGATCATTTTTCAAAGTTTACATTTCTCAAAGCTGTGAAGAAATTCACGTCACAGATTGTCATTAAGTACTTGAGGGATGAGGTCTTTGCATGCTTTGGAGTACCCGAAATTGTTGTTAGTGACAATGGCACTCAGTTTAAAAGCCATGAGTTCGCTAATTTCATTTCCAAACATGGTATCAATCATATGTGCACAGGTGCATATGCTCCTCAGTCCAACGCAGCCGAAAGAGTTAATCGATCTATTAACGCAGCTTTAAGAGCATACGTTCGTAGCGATCAGCGTCTATGGGACATCTATTTGCCAAGTATAAATTCTGCAATACGAAATTGTTTTCATCAATCCTTAGGAATGTCACCATACTTAATTGTATTTGGTCAACACATGATTACGCACGCTCATGATTACAAACTGTTGCGAAATCTTAACCGGCTCAGCGATGGTACTGAAGGGTAATCCGGGATCGATGAATTTCATAAGCTTCGCTCAAATATTGAAAAACACCTCACGAAAGCATATGAGAAAAACCAGCAGACGTACAATTTGCGTACTAGGCATCGTTCATTTGAGGTTGGCCAAGAAGTTGTTAAGCGAAACTTTGTATTAAGCATAGCAGCTACAAATTTTAATTCAAAGCTTGCGCTAGTTGGAATGAAAGCCCTAATTAAGAAAAGGTGTGGAAATACGTTGTATCTTTTAGAAGATCTCAATGGCAAAGAATTGGGAGCCTTTCATGCGAAGGATATATGGTAAATCCATGCTCACCTTATGTTTTCAGCTCTAAACTTCGCCGTAGAGGCTTAGTTTTGTAATATGAAAATATGATCCTCTATGTTACTTTATTCAGAATAATTCTTAAATGTTAATGTTGGGTTTGGCTAACCCGAAAACATGCCATACTTATATCTATGTGAGTAAGAAGGCATATATATATGTATGCAGAAGGCATGCATATGTTATATATGCCTTGACCACTTGAGCTGCAAAGTGCAAGCTCAGCATTCCCACGCGCTGCGATCGGCTTGTATATAAGCGAGGGATCGTATTGCTTATGCGCTGGAATGTCTATGTTATTCTAAGCGGTCTTTGTACATTTGTATATTTATATATATGTTATGACAAAGTGTCACAATGTATTGAGGGATTGTTATACCCTTTGATTTATGCAAATGGCAGGGTAGATATGCTACACCTCCCTTTTTAAAGAAATGACGTAATACATGTAGTCATTTAGTGTTAGTATTATTTAATTAATTTTTTTTTTAGAAATTAATTTATCTTATTATAAATATATCTATTAAAAATGTTTTTATCTCTTTTTTTTTTTTTTAATATTTGTGTTTATTGATAAAAAAAATTCTTTGTTTTTTTTTTATATATCACTGCGGACGGCAGTTCGCGTTAGTGACGAAAGCAGCACGAAGGGTGCGAAAGGCGACTAACTATATATACAGCTAAGTTGGAAAATTTGCTACGACTGTCCGATCAGATCGAGTTATATACCGATCGAAAGGTTTAGTACTAGCTTACAAAATGGCATACTTAAATTTTCTAATTCACCTAGGTCATGAGATACGGGGGTGTAAGTGGGAGGGGAAAAATTTGTATGATCGCAGCTTGTGGAGCCGTTGGGGCTATTTGGTAAAATTATTTTTTTTTTTTAAATTCTTATCAAAAATACGCGTCGATTGATACCTCGATGACCCAAATCCGACAACTGGTTCAAAAGATAAATAAATTTGAAATTTTTAGTGGACTTTTCAAAATGAAATGAAAAGTTAGTTTCTTTGTTTGTCTGTTTGTCTGTTTGTATCAAAGCGCTAAAAAAGCTAAGATGTAAAGATAGGGAGTTATTCCTCTTTGAAAATCTAAAAATGTTTGTTTTACGACTTTTTCATTTTCCCGCTAGTTTAGCGGGAAAACGCAAAATCCCGCTAAGATTGAAACTCCAACAGTTTCCAAGCCATAAAAGCTACAGATATGTTCTATAAATCATTGGAAAGGTATGTTTGAGGGTTTTTATGCGTACCTCAAAACTTTTTTTCTAAAGTATTCAGGTAACATTTTACAGGTGATATTATGTTTTTAAGCTTACATTTTGGCGATTTTTGACAAAACGGCTCTAACGATTTCTGTTAAATTTTATCATGTTGTAAAACGTACAATTTCGTTTTTTGGTATATGAAACATAAATTTTGGTTGAGGGGTTTGGAAGATATTACCTGTTAAGTGAATAAATACATTTTTCTATCGGTCGAAAATCATGTTTTAGTACGAACAACTTTTTGGTTTTTTGAGATATCTCAACCAAACTGATACAATATGCATTTAACTTGGTTTAATATATCCTGACCAAAGTTCAAATCGGACTACTATATCATATAGCTGTCATAGGACCGATCGGGTCAAAATAAGGTTTGAGTATGAAAAACTTGTTTGTTTAGTGAAATATTTTAACCAAATTGATAGCATTTGGATTTAAGTCAGTTTTAAAAATCCTGACCGAAGTTAGTTCTTATCGGACCACCATATCATATAGCCAATCGGTCCAATATTAAGTCTTGGTATGAAAAACTTTTTTGTTTTACGAGATATCGTAAACAAATTAATAGAATATGCATTAAAATTAGACTTATATATTCTGACCAAAGTTGGTTCTAATCGAACCACTATATCATATAGCTGTCATAGCACCGATCGGGCGAAATCCAAGTCTTAGTATGAACAACTTTATTTTTTCATAGTAAGTACGTGGTCTCCGACAGTAGAGTATGCTCGGCTGTAGCAACGCGAGCAAAGCGAGCAGGGGGCGGAGCCCCCTAGTTTTTCTTTATAATTAAAGAACAATTTTTTTTTAAATATGAAATACGTTGAACAACTAAATTTATATATTTTACTATTTGCCTGCATTAATGATAAAGTTACAATGTCAAAAGCAATTGCAAAAATTTCTGATATCCCAAAAACTCTACACGAGGTAAAGTCTAGTGACGAAAGTTTTAGCCCAAATTTCTGATATTTTGTGACAAAATTCAGTTTAATCTAAAACTTATAAATAAAATATAAATTTATAAAAAAAAGCGAAAATAGGCATTCGGCACTGCGCAAAACGTAATTTTTATGTACAAAGAAGCTCACCCTTTTTGCTTACAGTGCACAATGCCTATTTTCGCTTTTTTTTTTATTAATTTATCTTTTTATTTATAATTTTTAGATTAAACTGAATATTGTTCGTCACAAAATTGGATATCAGAAATTTTGGGGCTAGAAATTGCTTTCGTCACTAGACTTTTACCTCGTGTAGAGGTTTTTTTTGTGGTAGATATATACATACGTACATACATACAAACTTATGCGCGAGCACATGAATTAAAACACTCACACTAACGAAAAACAATTTTCACAAATTAAGCTACAATATTAGACAATTACAAATAACAGGACTATGTTTAATTACTAAAAGCTTCCTTGCATATACATATGTATGTACATATGTATGTGTTTAAGTCCGCGTTTTTCTAAGAATAACTTGCATACATATTTACTGACATACATACATACATACGTACATATGCGTGTACATGAACATGCGTACATACATATGTATACCCATAAAAACTAGTAACGGACGTTTCATCAAAATAATGAAAAATCTTAACACACACAGGAGCGAAAAACAATTTTCTTAAATTAAGCTAGATAACAAGATACTTAGAATTTCAAAACATTACGTTTGATTAGAAAAAACTTTCTTGCATATACATATGTACATATGTATGTTTGCTTAAGCCCGCGTTTTTCTGAGAAACACTTGCATACATACAAACATACATACATACATTCATATGAATAGATGTTTTAAGAAAAACGTCATGGTTATCTGAAGATAACTCACCTGAATTAAGTTGATCACATTTTTTTCTTAATAGGTCTTCAGCTTCTATAAATTAAACAAATTTCAAGTCACTATAATTTAATTACATACAAAAAACTAACCTCCGTGATCAACTACATCAGCCTCATAGCGGCCATCCTTAAATTTGGCGAGACACTTTTTTCCATCGTTTTTCACGATTTTTCCACTTGGCAGTACACAAAACTGCCCACACTTCACTAAATAATACATTTTTATTTTATCGCGCTAACTTTTATAATGTTTGGAAACACTGTGTGTGGGACCAGAAACTTAAATTCGGAAATGCACAATTTTTGTACACGTTTTTTTAACTTCAACTGAATGTCATTTTCAGTGCTGCCAGACTTTCAACGGCTAGCAAAATAAATATGATCGAAAAGGTAGCCAGAAAAGCTAAAATTATAATTGGTGCTAATTTTAGAAAAAAAAAAAAAAAAATTGCCCACCAAAAAATTGCCTGATCTTATATTTAACAGTAAATAATATTTCATCGATAACGATAAAATCTTTATAAATGCCGAATACAGAAACAATAAAAAATGTATAGAGTCATAATATAATTTGCAGCATCACATTATTATTCTTTCACATTTTTTATACCCTGAGCCCATTTTGCCCATTGGGCAAAAAAGGGTATAATGTCTTTGGCAGAATGTATGTAACAGGCAGAAGGAGGGGTGGCAGACCCCTTAAAGTACATATATTCTTGATCAGGATCAACAGCCGAGTCGATCTAGTCTGTATGTCAGTCTGTCCGTCTGTCCGTCTGTTTGAACGCGTCGATCTCAGATACTATAAGTGCTAGAGACTTCAAATTTAGAATGCAGGTTTGTGAATACCATACGCAGGTCAAGTTTGTTTCCAATATTTATGCCACGCCCCTTTGCCCGCAAATTGCACAAAACGATTTACAGGCTCAATTTTTGACATAGCTATCCCTAACTGAACAATCAGTTGAGAAGTATGCGTATTAAACGACCCCGAAATTTCAAAGCGATTGACCCATAAATAGAGAAGTTATTTCAGAATTTACATTTAACTCAATAATTACATTTGCATGGAAAATCAAACGTGCGAGCGAGACAGCATGTATACGTTTGTATGCAAGGCGCGCACAAAGAAAGTACGAATTAGTACCCATTTTTTTTTGGGTACCAAATAAGAATCAAGCGATAAGCAAAAATATTATCGATATCATGTAATGAAAATTTTTATGTATAATTTATGTATATACAAATATACAATTTGATTAAAATATAATTGTGTTAAAATATAAATATGTATTTTTGCATGGCAAAAATCAGCAGAAGCTGATAGCTATGCATGAAATTGCATGAGTGAAAAAGCGATCATTTTGCAGCACTACTTTTGCGTCTTTGCCGAGCACTGAAAGCTGCAAAATAATAATTTTAATTATTAATATTTCCGATTCTTGCACATATATATAATAAGTATCTGCTTATTATCGTTGTCAAAAAAAAACTTAGCATTTTCCGCTTCAAGAATCTCATATCAAATTGCGTAAGAGGGAGAGAGAGAGAGAGGAAAATGGGTGCTGCCAGATTGCAGGCTGAGCGAAGTTGTAGTTTGTGGATACTCTTGACACACTCTACATCGATTGCAAGCGATTACGATTACGACTTGCGATTTACCAATTTGTCAATTTCTAATTAATTTTAAATAAGTTTAATAAGAGTGATGTATTCGTTCAGTGAGGCATTTATAACGTAGTCTGCAGTGATAAGCACAGTGATTTAAGAAAACCAAAAGTTGTTCATAGTTTCGCGTGTGTAATTTTTATACCCTGATACAACTTTTATAAAAGAGTACATGGGCTCAGGGTATCCTACTGCCGAGCGTGCTCGACTGTAGCCGCACCTCACCGCGAGCGATGCGAGCCGGGGGTAAGCGAGCGAAGCGAGCAGGGGGCGGAGCCCCCTTGTTTTTTTTTAAATTTATATTTTTTTTTTTTTAAATTTTTAGATTAAACTGAATTTTGTTCGTCACAAAATTGGATATCAGAAATTTTGGGGCTAGAAACATTTCGATTAACAGAATATTTTAATAATTTTCAAATTTATTATATAATTGTAAGCATATCTTGAAATAATAATAGTAAATTTGATCAGATTTTAATTTAAAAGCGTTATAAACAATTTTAAACTGATAATACTAATAGGCTATTTTTTTTAGTAATTTCTTTTGCTGTTATTGTTGTGTCTATTCATAACGATTTTATGCGATATAATACATTCATTTTAGCATCAATATTCTTTTAAGATTTTAATAGTGATTGTTTTTGCAAAGATATTCATTTTCTCTTTTTTCAGGTTTATTTATTATTTATATTTGTTGCTCATATTTAATATTCTTTCGAGTTTCTGTCTTTTCGTTTTATTTTATTAAAGTGCATGTGCGATCACGAACCAAAACAAATGAAAAGGTATTAGCGTAATGAAAATATTTAAATTAATAGAAACTATTTAGCATTGGAAACATGATTGTCGGAAATGTCACACATTGTTAATCTTTACTGTAATCAACCAATTTAGACAACATGTGTTTTGACCAAGCGTAAACAAAAGCGCAACATGTTAGAAATATAAAGCAGAACAGATTAGAAAATGTACCGTTGCATTATCATTTTAATAAGATAATACAAAAAATCTTGAAATTGGTCAACAAGAGTACCGCAACCAAACCAGCACTTCGTTTACTGTTACGTTAATTCGCTATTTTTGTTTACACCTGCTCTGCACTTGCTTGTCTGTACTTCTATTTTTTTTTTTTTATATTTACAAAATTATTTGCCTAAAACTCACCAATTTCCAGATGCGACGACCAAGGCCTTCTCATACGTTCTGTTGTTGTTGTTTTTAGGATACTGTTTTTTTTTTTTTTATGTAAGGGTTGATTTCGTTTTAGATGTACATATGTATATTAATTATTAAGTTTTTATATCTCGATTAGGATTCTTATTCAACAAAAAAAATTATAAAATTAACCACACTATACTCTTTTGATTTGCTTTTGATTCACTTATGCACTTTCTTTTTTTCTTCTACTTTTAGGCCATTGCTATTTATTCTTATTATTTAAAAATTTTTGACTTTTAGCTTTTTAGTTTTGATTTTAAAATATTAACGACTTATTTAATTTATTGTTTTGGTTGCCCCGTTTTTTTCTTAAGCACTCGCATTTTGCTCATACGACACTGTTTCTGCTTGCTGTTGTTGCTTATTGTTGTTGTTGCTGATCTTCTATTCTTGCTGCTGCTACAAAGCACCAGAGGCAGGGAATCCCCAGGAGCGGGCACGGCTCCCATGTTAGGAAATTATTTGTCTTGCTTGGGACTTTTTATTGCCGTGGTTTCTTGGTTTTTTGGTGTAGCAGAACTGCACGGAAATGATGCTTTAGATTCATATTTATTTGATCTCTGGCCAATACACTTACGTGTGAAAACAGCGATGTATAAAAGTTTTTCCTTTTTCCAGCAAATAAATGCCGCCAGACTTGGGTGAGTCAGAAATGGAGAAGCAAAAATATCTAAAAAAAGATTGATTTTAATGCCGGATGGCTCGATCACAATTGGATTAATCTTCACTTACTTTTGCCAAGATAAGGCACGTGTCAATAAAAAAAAATCTTCTTACAAAGATCTCCTGTGCTCAGGTTTGGATTCAGATTGGAAAAGAATTTTTGAAGGCTAAGGCCGAGCTTAAATAGGCAACTAAAACGGAAGTTGAACTCTCTCAGTGACTGACATTTCATCGTCGGTGAGAGCGATTTCAGTGTTGAGTAAGGCGTAGCGATAGAAATACCAAACTTTAGCGATAGTTACTAAGTTTCGTAAATATACTAACTTACGGATTTTCCCCAAGCTCTCAACCAAATGAAAATACTGTTTGATATTATCTATTGTATTTATTAAGTAGTCGTATTATTTATATTATTTAATTATTGTAATTATTTTATATAATACAAAAAAATTATTATTTTTTATTTTGATTTTTTCCATTTATTTTAATTTCTTTTTGCATAATGTACTTGCACTGCCGCTGCTAACGTCGCGACGCGTCGCTGCCAATTCACCAAGCTCTCTTAGGGATCTTATTAGCTTAGCTTAATTAGTCTAAATATTGTAATAAAGAAGAACAGTCCTATTGGACTTAATAAAATTAAATTTTTTTATAAAACAAAACATATTAAAATTTAACTGGCGCCCGAGCAGGGACCAGCGGAAATAAAAACAAGAGGGCTCCGCCCCCTGCTCGCGGTGAGGTGCGGCTACAGTCGAGCACGCTCGACAGTAGGATACCCTGTGCCCATGTACTCTTTTATAAAAGTTGATTGTTGCCCATTTTTAGGGGCTCAGGGTATCAAAAATTACACACGCGAAACTATGAACAACTTTCGGTTTTCTGAAGTCACTGTGCTTATCACTGCAGATTACGTTATTAATGCCTCACTGAACTAATACATCACTCGATTACGATTACGACTTGCGATTTACCAATTTATCAATTTCTAATTAATTTTAAATAAGTTTAATATAATAAACTTTAATATAATAAACTTATTTAAAATTAATTAGAAATTGATAAATTGGTAAATCTGTAATCGTAATCGCTTGCAATCGATGTAGCGTGTGTCAAGAGTAGCTACAAACTACAACTTTGCTCAGCCTGCAATCTGGCAGCACCCATTTTCTCTCTCACTCTCTCCCTCTAACGCAACAAATTCAAGCCTGCCAAAGGCTGATGCAGTGCGCGAAATTTGAAATAAAAGGCAATGTCTAATTTTATGAGATTCTTAAAGCGGAAAATGCTAAGATTTTTTGTACAACGATAATAAGCAGATACTTATTATATATATGTGTAAGGAATCGAAAATATTAATAATTAAAATTATTATTTTGCAGCTTTCAGTGCTCGGCAAAGATGCAAGAGTAGTGCTGCAAAATGATCGCTATTTCTCTTATGCAATTTCATACATAGCTATCAGCTTCTGCTGATTTTTGCCATGCAAAAATACACATTTATATATTAACACAATTATATTTTAATCAAATTGTATATTTGTATATACATAAATTATACATTAACATTTTCATTACATGGTATCGATAATATTTTTGTTTATCGCTTGATTCTTATTTGGTACCCAAAAGAAAATGGGTACTAACTCGTTCTGTCTTTGTGCGCGCCTTGCATACAAACGTATACATGCTGTCTCGCTCGCACGTTTGATTTGCCATGCAAATGTAATTATTGAGTTAAATGTAAATTCCGAAATAACTTCTCTATTCATGGGTCAATCGCTTTGAAATTTCGGGGTCGTTTAATACGCATACTTCTCAACTGATTGTTCAGTTAGAGTGCTATGTCAAAATTGCGCCTGTAAATCGTTTTTTTCAATTTGTGGGCGAAGGGGCGTGGCATCAAAATTGGAAACAAACTTGACCTGCGTATGGTATTCACAAACCTGCATTCCAAATTTGAAGTCTCTAGCACTTATAGTATCTGAGATCGACGCGTTTAAACAGACGGACAGACAGACGGACAGGGCTAGATCGACTCGGCTGTTGATCCTGATCAAGAATATATATACTTTATGGGGTCTGCCACCCCTCCTTCTGCCTGTTACATACATTCTGCCAAACACATTATACCCTTTTTTGCCCATTTTCAATGGGCTCGGGGTATAAAAAACGAAAGTGCAAAACAGTATCTAAGTTTTTCGGTTCGTGAAGGTTTAATACCGACAGTTGCCAACCGCCGCTGGCCAAGTGATTTATTGAAAAGACTCCTTCGCGTTAATTCGCGTCGTCGATATCTCACTAAACTGAGAAGAACTTAATTGTTCAATCAGCAAAACAGTGGATCTTAATTGGTCATTGCTCATCGGTGGACTACAGTTCTGTTGTATCCGTTCGCAGGACATCCTCAACGTGAACTGGTCGCAGGATCCCTAGTAGAAAATTCAAAAAGGATGAAATCCGGACAGTCGGGAGGAGTAGCCGCAGGATTTAACATAATGTAAGCTAGTTTTTAAGTTTAAGAAAAAAATCAAATCAAAATCAAACTTGTTAAATACAAACAAACCAAACATACAAAGAAGAAAATACCAAACTAAGACTTGCACAAAGAAAAAATTTGTCAAGAACAAATATAAAATAAAATACTGTAAAACGATAACAAAATAAATATAACTACTCCAAGAGTAGTATAAAAATTTCCAATCTTGCGATTCCCAAAATAAGGGACCCTCCAAGGTAGAAGGAACAAACCAGCTACTGGTTTTCACGATATATTCAATTTTTATTATTTTCACAAATTTTCATATTAAATATTTAGTAATATCTGAAATTGCTTAAACAAACATTTAATATTTTTACAAACATTCTAAACAACCATTTTATACAAACATTTGAACAAACACTTTTTTATATATATCATACATACATATATCTCGAAAATTTATGGCCAATCTCAACAACTTGATACGACCCCCCATTTTGAACCAGGACAACTTAGCCAACGAACGACAACAACAGAGACAAGAACAGAGACAAATAGAACACCAACAAAACAGGAATATGGCGTCCTTACAACAAGTTACCGAGCTAGGGTACCTCAAGATATTTTGGTATTCTTCACTCGATCAGGAGCAAAACCACTGGTAATGTGGACACGGCACTAGAAGCATATAGCGTTCCATTAAATTGGAGAGCAATGGTAAAGTGCTTGACGATGCATTACGGCGACAAACGTGATCTCGGTACTCTAGAGTATCAGATGACAATGTTGTCTCAGGGTAATCAAACGGTAGAAGAATTTCATCAGGTGGTATATCAACACCTGTCTCTTCTTTTGAACAAAGTGAACTGCATGGATTTGGGTGAGGAAGCTCATCGATTGCTAAAGAAGATGTACCGCGACAAAGCCACAGATACGTTTGTATGCGGCCTGCGCGAAGATCTACCGCGTATCTTGGGTGCACACGCGCCAAGAGATCTTCCTTCGGCATTGAACATATGCCTGAAAATGGAGAATCAGAAATATCGCACCATGCACGCAGTGACTCTAGGACAGGCCAACAACAAAAGCGCCAATGTCAAACCAATACCAGCTCCTCGAAACATGCAATTCGTTAATTCAGGCTTCCGACAGCCACCCCAGGCTCCCCCCAGAAATCGCCCGTTCCAACACCAACAATTCGGACAGCCTCAGAGCTACAACAACTTTGGACAGCAACGACAATTTTTATGCCACGGCAATTTGACACAAACCAATACCGACCACAACAATTCGCACCCCCCAGGCCATTAGCGCCAAAACCCCAACCGAGACCGGAACCTATGGACGTAGACCCAAGCATTAGGTCAAAAATGGTGAACTATATAAATAGGCCACAATTTGAGACAGCAAAAAGACCTCCAGGCCCAATGCACGACGGACAAAAGAGACAAAGAAACTTTAATATTCAAACCGACGACAGCGGACAAAATGAAATGCAATCTGCTGAGACGTATGCCACTATGGCAGAGTACGCGCAAGAACTTGCAGATCAAGAAGACGGGACACAAGACGAAACATTAGACGAATATGTTGACGGATATGACTATGACGAAACCGATCAGTATGACAACTCAGCAATGAATTTTTAGAATAGAGCATTCCTCGCTTCCATACTTCGAATGCAAGCTGGGTAATGGAAAAATTTTAAAAATATTAATAGATACAGGATCAAACAGAAATTATATTCAACCCAAGTTCGTCACCAATCCAATACCAAATCAAAAGCCATTTAACGCTGTGTCCGTAGGGGCAGTGTTCGTGTCACTCACCACATAATAGCCAATCTCTTCAAACACCCGACATAAACGTCAAATTCTTTTTGTTGCCGACTTTAAAGTCATTTGATGCCATTCTGGGCAATGACAGCCTGAAAGAGCTAAATGCTGAAATTAAAGTAAGCAAGAAAATCATGACAATTAAAAACAAAATTCATGTACCCATCAAAGAAAAGAAATTCGAGGCGGTAAACACCATAGTACCAAGAACCGAGCATTTAAATAAAACGCAGAGTGACAGCTTAAATAAAGTTCTTGAAAGATATTCAAATTTATTCGCGGAACCAAATCAAAAACTGACCTACACATCCAATGTGAAGGCAGAAATCCGAACTTCTTCAGACACTCCAGTGTATTCAAAATTTTATCAGTATCCAATGAGCTTAAAAGATGAGGTAAACAAACAGGTCACTGAACTCGTAAACGATGGTATAATCAGACCATCAAGGTCTCCATACAACTCCCCTGTATGGATAGTACCCAAGAAAGCAGACGCCTCAAAAGAAAAAAATATCGTATGGTCATAGATTACAGGAAATTAAACTTGGTTACTATAGCAGATAAAACCCTATACCAGAAATAAATGAAGTACTCGCTCAATTAGGTGACAACAAAGTCTTTTCCGTACTGGATCTTAAGAGTGGATTCCACCAAATTCCATTGAAAACATCTGACATAGAAAAAACTGCCTTCTTCGTGAATAACGGAAAATACGAGTTTACACGACTCCCATTCGGACTAAAGAACGCGCCAGCAATTTTCCAGCGCGCACTAGACGATATACTTCATGAACATATTGGCAAAATATGTTTCATCTACATTGATGACATTATCATTTTCAGTAAAGACGACGAATCACATTTAAAAAACCTGGCCAAAATTTTTCGAACTTTGCAAGAAGCCAATATGAAATGTCAATTGAACAAATGCGAGTTTTTGAAGAACAAAGTCGAGTTCCTTGGCTTTGTTGTTTCCGATAAGGGCATCGAGACAAATCCAGATAAAGTTGCAGCTATAGCTCAGTATCCTCTTCTAAAGACCCTTAAAGACTTAAGATCATTTTTGGGACTTTCCGGGTACTACAGGAGATTCATTGAGAATTATGCTAAGCTCGCCAAGCCCCTTACCTCGCTTTTAAGAGGGGCAGACGGACGAGTGTCCAAAAAAATGTCGTCAAAAAAATCTATTTCGCTTGACAACCAAGCACTAGAAGCATTCAAAAAACTTAAAAGTAGTCTTATATCCAAAGATATAATACTCCGTTACCCAGATTTCAAAAAGGAGTTTCACTTGACAATCGATGCATCCAACTTCGCAATAGGTGCAGTATTATCGCAAGATAAGCAACCTATTTCATTTCTCTCAAGAACACTATCCAAAGTGGAAGAAAACTACGCAGCTAACGAAAAAGAAATATTAGCCATTATTTGGGCCTTAAAAAGCCTAAAGAACTACCTATACTGTAAAGCGAAAGTTAAAATATTCACTGACCACCCGCCTTTGACTCACTCTTTGAGTAGCTGGAACTGAAACGCGAGAATCAAACGGTGGAAATCCTATTTAGAGGAATACGACTACGAGATATTTTATAAACCGGGAAAGGAGAATGTGGTAGCCGATGCGCTATCCAGAATACCACCTATAGGGCAAATAAATTCAATAGCCTCGACGCAACACAGCGACGAGAGCTCAGGCGAAGAACTTATACCAAGTATGGAAGTCCCTATTTTCTTTCATAAAGCAGAGATGACCAACTACAAGTTCAGCATACCATTCCCAACCTTTCACAGACACGACATATACAGACAGCAGTACAATCCGGACGAACTATTATCCGACCTGAAAAAATATCTAATTCCCTCGGTATTAAACGGTATATACACGACCGAAGATATAATGTGGAAAATCCAACAATTATATCCAAGTCATTTCAAAAATTTTAAAGTACCTTTCACACAGACATTAGTAAAAGACTTGACCAACACAACAGACCAAGAGGAACAAATCCTCAAAACACACAATAGGGCTCACCGAAATGCGTTAGAAAATAAAATTCAGCTATCAGAAGAATTCTACTTTCCAAAAATGAAACAAAAAATAGCAAACATAGTGAAACAGTGCAAGATTTGTAAAGAGACGAAATACGATCGTCATCCACCTAATCCAGAGATTAGAGAAACGCCCATACCAGAATACCCCGGACACATAATTCACATCGAAATCTACTCGACTGAACGATACCTCGTACTCACCTCAATAGACAAATTTTCCAAATTAGCAAAAGCACAAATTATAAAATCAAATGCAATAGAGGACATTAGGACGCCACTTCGCGATATAGTTTTCTATTTTGGCGTGCCAAAATTCATAGTAATGGACAATGAAAAATCTTTAAGTTCTGAATCAATACGATTTATGTTAGTTGACCAACTGGGAATGCAAATTTATAAAACACCCGCCAATAAAAGTACAGTTAACGGACAGATTGAACGATTTCACTCAACACTCTCTGAAATAATGAGATGCTTGAAAAGGGATTAAACTCATAGGAGTTTTGAAGAACTTCTTGATCGAGCCGTTTATGAGTATAACTACTCAATTCATTCAGTAACGAAGAAAAGGCCATTAGAAGTTTTTTTTGGCAGAAAAGTAACCACTGACACTACGCAATACGAACAGGCAAAACTGGACAACATGGATCAACTGAGACGTAAACAGACCGAAGACCTACTAGACCACAATAGCAGAAGGAAACCAATTCGAACCTATGAGGCAGGAGAAAAATATTTGTGAAAATAAATACAAGATTAGGTTCAAAGCTATCAAATATATTTAAAAGGAAATAGTAAAAGAAGACAAGAACACTACAAAACTAACAGAATCAGGACGTAAAGTACATAAGAGCCATATTAAAACTTAAAATTCAATTTCAGGATGCTGATGTGCTTAGCCAACGCAACTGTTACAATAACCAATCATACTGACTCACAGACAGTGACCATTTATAAGGGAATCGGCAAAATACGATCCAACGATACTTAAATTCTACATGTCATCAATTTGGAACAAATACGGGACGCTCTTAGCAACTTGCAGCTCTACACGGACACAAATCTTAAATACAATAGCCTATATCATACCATACAGCACGAAATATCGCAGACGTTTGTAATCTTTAAAACTATTACCACATTTCACTCCCGAAAGAGTAGGGCAATTAACATTCTTGGCACTGCTTGGAAATTTATGGCAGGTAGCCCCGATCATAACAGATAGTATAGACAAACTTACTACTAACAATTACAAACAGGTAATAATCAACAGACAACTAGAAGACAGATTAAATCAACTGACCAAAATTTCTAATGATATTGCAAACCCAATAAAAAGAGACTCACTTATGAGTAACGAATTGGCCATCAGCTTTCAAAGTTCGACTTATTAAAGAAGAAGTTGTTAATATAAAATACGCCATCCAATGGGCGAAACTAAACATGATCAACACATTCCTGTGAAGTGAAAATGAAATAAACATAATAAATAACCAATTTAAAAACGGCCATATGCCACCATTAACAACCGAAGAAATGTTAGAATTTTCAGATGTTTCCATTTTACACAATGGAACGACACTCATATATTTAATTAAGATACCGAATCTAGAAACAACAACTTTCCAAAACTATGCAATAAAACATATAATTAAACCGAATGGCATTGTTAACTTACCGGCAAGCGAAATATTTGAAAACAAAAGTAAAAAAAGAAATTTTGGAATTAAAGGTCAATGTAAGAATCTTTACAATATAAAAATCTATAATAAAAATAAGTTAGAAGATTTAAGTCAGAATAGTTGTTTGCCAAGATTACTTGGAGGAGAGCAGGCAATGTGTGAATTCACAAACGCAGACCATACATCCACACTGGAGGAGATCGACGAGGGAATCATCTTAGCAAACGACTTCAATGGCACCATAACCTTGATTAACTTCTGGAACGAGACAATAATCATCAACGGCAAAGAGTTCAGCAACACCGAAATACAAGTCGCTGAACCGGGCATACCGCTTATCCAGATAGCTCCAGTGGAGATCGAACGACTACGAATCTTATCACTGAAAGCGCTAGAAGGGCTCCATATAGACAACACCGAAAAACTGCAGAAACTTCAAACACACTCATCTGTAAACAGGATAGCATTCATCGCATCAATAGCATCTCTAGCAATCCTAACAGTTACTCTTCATTGGTGTAAGGGTAGAAAGAAGACAATAAACCTACAACTTGGGAACATCAAACCCGAAATACCCAAGATGACACCGACTCCCCCAGCAACCATATACCAGCCGCCAAATACGCAATTTAACAACAAACCATTTTTCTAAATACACTTGAGGACAAGTGTAAATCTAAGGGGAAGAGTTAAGAACGAAAATATTGGAAAACTCTAAACTTGACAATATTAAAAATTCAAAAAAATTTTATTTTTATAAATGGTTGAATATCAAGAAAACTATTTTTTTTTATAAACTTGTTATAAAACCGTAGACAAGAATAATAAAATGAGAAAAAAAATAAATATACAAAAAAAAGATATATTTTATGCAAGAGAACTTGTGAAAGTTTTTGTTTTTGTTAAAAAATTTTACTGATCAACTGTATGTTTTCACGTTTACAGTTAGTCAAGAAAGTGCTTTGATAAAATTTAAAATTTACACTCTTTTTTTTGCAAAATGTAGACATTTTTGTATAAATAATTATTTTGGTATTGTTGGCTATAGTTTATAGAAAAGTTTAAAATAAGAACTATTTTATTGAGCTCGAATATTTTTTAAATTAATCAAACAAATATGTGAATTTTTATTTTGTCAAAAAAATCTGTTGACTTAACTTATCTATATTCAAATACATATATCTTAGCTGTTATTGGTATGTTTGCCTTTTCCTTACTTTTTCTTTTCGAAACTATTGCATTGTGTTTCTTACTTGAATTTACTTTTACAGAAACGAGCTCGACAATTGACAACAGTTACTTAAATAACAACAATTCGGATAAGCTACATGAAAATTTAGGTAAGTTGGCTTGTACTTTCTTTATAAGCAGATGGACTAATTTCGAAATTTTTCAGCAGCTTCAGAAGGATCTGCAGTTATAAATGGCTCTGCAACTTCAGATGGTTCTGCAGCCTCAGATGGCTCTGCAGCTTCAGAAGGCTCTGCGGATATATATGGCTCTGTAGCTAAAGTTTCGGTTTCTGTAGCTTTAGGCACTACAGACTCTTTAGGTAAGTTAGCTTGTATTTTAGTAAAGGAAGATATATTTATATCGACATTGTATGTGTGTGTCCTCAGATGGTTCTATAGCTAAGGACTTAGCTTCCGTCGCTTTGGAGGCGACCAACTTATTTATAAGTGATAATTTTTTAAGTAAGTTCTTAAAAGTTCAATTACTAAGCGTTAGCAGTCTCTTATATACTATTACATATTGGGTTTAAAAAAAAAATAGGTGCCAAACAATGTGCACGGTGTGTTGCAGAAACCTCTAATTTTTTCAGATTTGTAATTTTTATTTTATATTTTGTTTATTTATAAATTGATAATAGATTCCACTGAACAAAATTCAACAGAACTAAACAATACATCTGACCCAAGTTTTGCCTGTAACATTTCCACTGCCATCGATATAAGCATTCATTATACTGGTCCTCGTCTATACGATATCAGAAACTTAGAGGTTCCAACTGCCAAAGATGCGAAAAACTGCAAACAACATTTCTGCATCTACTGCCATAAATTACAACAGCCGAAGATTTAAATAGTGGCATCTTCATAGTACCCCGTCAAAAAAGATCTCGAAATGGTAATACATCTCAGGACTACATCACTTGTATATATTGCAAAGGGTTCTTTCCAAAAAATACTATACGGTATCATATTTCGAAATGCCCAAAAAGCTTGCATAAGAAAGGAGCACATGATATTACCAAGGATGGTCGTGCTGCCACCGATTTTGTTCATAGTGCTGCCAGCGATGTTTTGCGCGAAGTAGTAATGGCCAAATTGAGAGACGATGCTATCGGAAGAGCTACCTATTTCAATCATCTTATTATCGTTAACGCAAATAATGAATGCCTAAGGCATACAGATGTACAACATTATATGATAAGAGCGAATATGAGGGTGATAGGTCGCCTGGTAATATCTCTCCGATCTACAAATCCTTCCATTAGTGAATTGAAACATGTCTTTTGTCCCACGAAAGTAGATTTGGTACTGCAGTGTATACGAGAAGTTGCTCAATGGGACAGCAAAACCATGTTTTATAAAACACCATCAGTTGCCACGAATTTAACCACCCTAAAAGAAAATTTGGTGATTTCCTGTGGACATTATACACAAGAGAAGCAGCATGAAAAAAAAAGAATTGGTAAAGGACTTTATGAAACTGTGGCAAAAGGACGTGGATCTTAATATCAACAAAAAGGCAGTAGAGGATCAAACAAAAATTAGGCGTGCTAATAAAACAAGTCTCCCAAGCAAAGAAGATATAAAGAAACTATTCGATTATACTAAGCAAATGTCATCTAAAGCTTAAAATGATTTAAAAACGGGTTTTGATATGAGCGCTTGGTTCTCCCTAGTTGAAAGTACCGTTATAAGTTTGCAGATTTTTAATCGTCGTCGAGTTGGCGAAATAGAGCGGCTTACTATAGAAAACTACAAATCTACCCATGGTGTTAATGATATTGTTAGCTCGGCTATATTAAATACACTGACTGAAAGTACTAAACAAATAGCGAATCAGTTTACTAGAATAACGATCAGAGGAAAGCTGGATAGAACGGTGCCGGTCTTTTAACACCATATGATCGCTCGTGTATCGACACAATACTTAAATATCGCACTAATGCTGGCATTGGTGATGATAATGACTATGTCTTTAGTGCTCCAAATGCCTCCAAGAAATATATTCGTGCATGCCACCTAATGAGCGTATTTGCCGAAAAGTGCGGAGCTTCCCGCCCTGAAACGTTAAGAGGCTTTAAGCTTCGAAAGCACTTAGCGACCTACCCTTCGATGCTTAATATTCAAGATTGACCGTCTTGCCAACTTCATGGGTCATCACAAAAATATCCATAAAAATATCTACCGAGTTCCTTCTTCGATCACTGCGGACGGCAGTTCGCGTTAGTGACGAAAGCAGCACGAAGGGTGCAAAAGGCGACTAACTATATATACAGCTAAGTTAAAAAATTTGCTACGACTGTCCGATCAGATCGAGTTATATACCGATCGAAAGGTTTAGTCTTAACTTACAAAATGGCATACTAAAACTTTTTCTAACCAACTTGGGTCATGAGATACGGGGGTGTAAGTGGAAAATTTAAATGATTGCAGCTAATGGGGCTGTTAAGGCCTTTTGGTAAAATTTTTTATTTTTTTAAAATTTTACTTAAAAATACGCGTCGATTGATACCTCAATCACCCAAATCCGATAACTGGTTCAAAAGATAAATAAATTTGAAAATTTTAGTGGACTTCTCAAAATGAGATGTTTGTCTGTTTGCATCAAAGCGCTAAAGAATCTTAAATGTAATGATGGGGACTTATTCCTTTTCGAAAATCTAGAAATGTTTGTTCTACGACTTTTTGAAAAAACCGCTAGTTTAGCGGGAAAACGCTAAATCCCGGAAAAATTAACAGATTCCAAACCATACAAGCTACAGATATGTTCTATATAACATTGGAAAGCTGTGGTTGAGCGCTTTTAGGCATACCTTTAAACTTTTTTTCTAAAGTACTCAGGTAACATTTTACAGGTGAAATAAAGTTTTCTAGCTTACATTTGAGCGATTTCTGACAAAACGGCTCTAACGATTTCTGTTAAATTTTAATATGTTGTAATACGTACGATTTCGCGTTTTTTGGTATATGAAACATAAATTTTGGTTGAGGGGTTTGGAAGATATTACCTGTTTAGTGAATATATATTTTTTAATAAGTATTAAGAGGGGTCAGCAGCATCAAGGCAGGCGTAGCAGCCAGAGCTTGAGAGTGTACAGATAAAAGCTTGGCGTTGCTGCCAGACAGTCTTGTTTTATTTTGCGTTGCTGAAACACCCAGCGCTGCCAGAGTGTTGTTTAGTGTTTAGTGTTGCCAGACCGTTTAGTTTTGTGTTTAGACGATTTATATTTTAGATATGAAAGAATTTCAACTAATAAATTTACATTTTGTTTTTTAATCTGCACAAATGATAAAGTAACAAAGTCAAAATTAAAAGCAATTGCAAAAATTTCTGATATCACATAAAAAAAACCTTTACACGAGGTGAAAGTTCAGTGACAAAAGCATATTCCAGCCCTAAAGTTTCTGATATCCAATTTTGTGACAAACAGAATAAAGTTTAATATAAAACTTGTAACTAAAAATATAAAAATAATTATACTCTTTGTCGGCATTACTGATAATAATATGCGTAATTAATTGAAATTGGCACAAATTAATCAATAAATCTCATGGAACAGTTCTTAATTTAATTAAATAATTTTTTTTTTAATTTAACTTAATGTTTAATGAAAAAAATTATTAAAATTAATTAACTAAAAATAGTCTATCGATATGTGCATCAGAGTTGTATAAAGTTCTGAATACCGATACATATATCGATGCAAATATCGATAAGCGACCGGAATGTTCTTGTTTGCCATCTCGAACACAACGATCATTTCAAAATGTATCACCAACCAGGACGCTACTTAGTAAGTATTTTATTTTTTTCACGTATATATTATTAACTTTTTATATTATTCTAGAAGTGGGCTCCCCAATATGAATGGAGTGGTCGCGGTCGTGGCCGTGGACGTGGTCGTGGGTATGGAGGATGGCGGCAATTTGGACCGCCACCATCTTCCTATGGCTGCCAGTGCCCATTCCACAGTGAGTGCGGAAAATGCTGCCAGGGCTGGGAAGCTGCCCCACTTACATACGCTCCAGCGGCCCATTCAGGCTGGGCCCAAGTCGGCCAGCCACAAGGAGGAGTGGGCCAACCTGTGGCTCAACCGGTGGCCCAACCGGTGGCCAATGTATTGGTCCGCCTGGATGAATTCGGAAATATAGTTCCCGGACAAAAATGAATAAAAAATATAATAAAATAAAATACCCAAAAAAAAAGTCTAATTTCATTTTTATTTAAAGATTTTGTTTTATTGGAAATATATAGAGTATTTAAACTTTTTAAAAGTATTGTGCAAAATTCGCGATTTTTGCCGAAGCGACAAATTCTAGGAATTATGCCAGCGCGCGCAACATTGATGATGCGAATGTGTTATATATATGTAAATATAGTATGCACTTACTCGATGCTTTATATTTAACACTTTATATAACTATTAGAGCTATATTGCGTAATTTATTTTATATTACTGTTCGAATTTTCATAATTATGCTCATTTTAATTTCCGATTTCTATATAAAGCTAATGTACCCGCTGTTGATCACTGCGGACGGCAGTTCGCGTTAGTGACGAAAGCAGCACGAAGGGTGCAAAAGGCGACTAACTATATATACAGCTAAGTTGAAAAATTTGCTACGACTGTCCGATCAGATCGAGTTATATACCGATCGAAAGGTTTAGTCTTAACTTACAAAATGGCATACTAAAACTTTTTCTAACCAACTTGGGTCATGAGATACGGGGGTGTAAGTGGGAGGGGGAAAATTTAAATGATTGCAGCTAATGGGGCCGTTGGGGCTTTTTGGTAAAAATTTTTATTTTTTTAAAATTTTACTTAAAAATACGCGTCGATTGATACCTCAATCACCCAAATCCGATAACTGGTTCAAAAGATAAATAAATTTGAAAATTTTAGTGGACTTCTCAAAATGAGATGAAAAGTCAGTTTGTTTGTCTGTTTGTCTGTTTGTCTGTTTGTCTGTTTGCATCAAAGCGCTAAAGAAGCTTAAATGTAATGATGGGGACTTATTCCTTTTCGAAAATCTAGAAATGTTTGTTCTACGACTTTTTGAAAAAACCGCTAGTTTAGCGGGAAAACGCTAAATCCCGGAAAAATTAAAACCTCAACAGATTCCAAACCATACAAGCTACAGATATGTTCTATATAACATTGGAAAGCTGTGGTTGAGCGCTTTTAGGCATACCTTTAAACTTTTTTTCTAAAGTACTCAGGTAACATTTTACAGGTGAAATAAAGTTTTCTAGCTTACATTTGAGCGATTTCTGACAAAACGGCTCTAACGATTTCTGTTAAATTTTAAAATGTTGTAATACGTACGATTTCGCGTTTTTTGGTATATGAAACATAAATTTTGGTTGAGGGGTTTGGAAGATATTACCTGTTTAGTGAATATATATTTTTAATAAGTATTAAGAGGTCAGCAGCATCAAGGCAGGCTAGCAGCCAGAGCTTGAGAGTGTACAGATAAAAGCTTGGCGTTGCTGAGACAGTCTTGTTTTATTTTGCGTTTTCCGCTGCCAGAGTGTTGTTTAGTGTTTAGTGTTGCCAGACCGTTTAGTTTTGTGTTTAGACGATTTATATTTTTTAGATATGAAAGAATTTCAACTAATAAATTTACATTTGTTTTTAATCTGCCTGCACAAATGATAAAGTAACAAAGTCAAAATTAAAAGCAATTGCAAAATTTCTGATATCACATAAAAAAAACCTTTACACGGTGAAAGTTCAGTGACAAAAGCATATTCCAGCCCTAAAGTTTCTGATATCAATTTTGTGACAAACAGAATAAAGTTTAATATAAAACTTGTAATTAAAAATATAAAAATAATTATACTCTTTGTCGGCATTACTGATAATAATATGCGTAATTAATTGAAATTGGCACAAATTAATCAATAAATCTCATGGAACAGTTCTTAATTTAATTAAATAATTTTTTTTTAAATTTAACTTAATGTTTAATGAAAAAAATTATTAAAATTAATTAACTAAAAATAGTCTATCGATATGTGCATCAGAGTTGTATAAAGTTCTGAATACCGATACATATATCGATGCAAATATCGATAAGCGACCGGAATGTTCTTGTTTGCCATCTCGAACACAACGATCATTTCAAAATGTATCACCAACCAGGACGCTACTTAGTAAGTATTTTATTTTTTTCACGTATATATTATTAACTTTTTTATATTATTCTAAGTGGGCTCCCAATATGAATGGAGTGGTCGCGGTCGTGGCCGTGGACGTGGCCGTGGGTATGGAGGATGGCGGCAATTTGGGCCGACCATCTTCCATGGCTGCCAGTGCCCATGCCACAGTGAGTGCGGAAAATGCTGCCAGGGCTGGGAAGCTGCCCCACTTACATACGCTCCAGCGGCCCATTCAGGCTGGGCCCAGTCGGCCAGCCACAGGAGGAGGCCAACCGGTGCCCCAATATGGCCCAACCTGTGGCTCAACCGGTGGCCCAACCTGTGCCTCAACCGGTGGCCCAACCGGTGGCCAATGTCATGGTCCGCCTGGATGAATTCGGAAATATAGTTCCCGGACAAAATGAATAAAAAAATAATAAAATAAAATACCCAAAAAAAAAGTCTAATTTCATTTTTATTTAAAGATTTTGTTTTATTGGTAATATATAGAGTATTTAAACTTTTTAAAAGTATTGTGCAAAATTCGCGATTTTTGCCGAAGCGACAAATTCTAGGAATTATGCCAGCGCGCGCAACATTGATGATGCGAATGTGTTATATATATGTAAATATAGTATGCACTTACTCGATGCTTTATATTTAACACTTTATATAACTATTAGAGCTATATTGCGTAATTTATTTTATATTACTGTTCGAATTTTCATAATTATGCTCATTTTAATTTCCGATTTCTATATAAAGCTAATGTACCCGCTGTTGATCAATTTGTCCACAGGGTATATAAACAAACCACAGCTGACGCAACAGTGTACCCACTCTACTTTTCGTTACTTTTGGTGTTACATGGTGACACTGGTTAAATTCAAACAAAATCAAAATATTCACACATTAAAATAATTTAGTCCGGAAATTGTAAAATAAATGCAAGTCCATGAATTGTATCTTTTCTCCAACGAAGTGTTTAATAAATTTCTTGATGACGATCAAAGTGCCAGTGTCACCATGTAACACAGATAAGATAGCCAAATACTGTGTGGACACACTGTTCTGGCAGCTGTGGTTAGCTTACACTTTGAATATGTATAACTGATTTGAATAAATAGAATAAATAAAGAACTTCGTAAATGTGCTATTCTATACGAATTTTTATATTTTCTATTCTCTAACTATTATTGCGAACTTATTCTTGGCGTTGCCACCCCTGTCAGTACATTTATCGAGGCAGTCAATACTAGCCTATCGACTATTTACTCTGTAAATAAATAAGTCGACTATGCGGATAATAAAAATTTAACAAGATAATTTCATTCTTTTTTTAAAAATTTCAAAAATTTGTATTAAGTTCATAAACGTATAACATTTTACTTCTTTTTTTTTATTTGGCGAAATAAATGCAAAATGAATAAAATATTATTCGTACTAGTGTGTCCATCACTATCGATATCTTACACCGATAAGCAAAACAAATGCCAATTTGGAAATTGTTGACATCAGATGCGCTTAATTTGTTTAATTTTTAATGAAAAAATATATATTTTATTATAGAAACTAGTTAAATGTTACTTATTAAGCAAAAGCGTCATTCAACAAGGATCAAAAGTCTTATACAAGTAAGTAGAAATCAAATAAACAACGCAGAAGAAAATGAGTGACTATGTGTGTATGTGTGCGTGAGCAGCTTTTTTTATTTTATATTGGCAACATACAGTGACACTCTGATTATTTTTTGCGTTTTTCCTGATTCGTGAATTATTGCTTAAGTTCAAGGAAAATAATTTTATAATATTTTTTATGCAAATATTATCTGAATTAAGCAATAAAAACAAATCATATTCATATTGAGAGTGAATGGTTTTGATTATCGTTCTATTTTTTATTAATCACAAAATAATAATATTCTTTTCAATTCTTTTTTTTCAGCCAAATTATTAGCTATAGCTAATAAATTAATAGTTGTTAGAAAAATTAATATGTAACATATTTTAATATAAAAAAAATTTAAAAATATATATATATATATACTAAACAAATATTGAAACTTAAAAAAAAAATTATTTTGATTTTGAAACATTCAAATATATAAAGAAAAAATAGATTTATGAGAAACTGAAAAAAAAATAATCTTAAAAAAAACAAAGAAGAAAAATGAAAATTGATTTTAACTAACAAAAGAAATTATATGCATGCAAAATTCACAAAAGAAAATTGACAAGAAAAATAAAGAAAAAAAATAAAAATTTAAAATTGCGAAATTGAAAAGAAAACGAAAAACTTTATATATTGATAAAGAAATAATAGAAAAAAAAATTGATTTTGCTTAATTGATTAAAAAAAAAATAAATTAAAGTGAAAAGAAAAATTAAAATCAGAAAAGAAATATAAAAATATCAAAAAACTAAATTAAAAGTAATAATTTCGAAACAAAGTACTGTCTTAAAAAGTACACAAGAAGAATAATTTATAATATATTAAAATTTAAAAAAATTTAATTTAAAATTGATTGATTTCTAGTAAGAAACTTTAAGTTTTATTAAGTGTTCAAAAAACTCTTAAATAAACTCGTAAAAATACATTTAAAAAAACACGAGAAACCAACAAATTATTTATTAAAAGAAAAGCTTGATTACCGAAACTGAAAGTGTAGACAGTAAAAGGTAAAACGCAATAATAATTCAGGAAAAGAGCTAGATCTTAAGAAACAGTATCAGAAAAAGCAATAAGATCGCAAATGGATAGAGATTTGAAACACCTAAGCGTACCTCTGATAGAATTCAAAAGAACTTAAAGCGAAATTAAATAGAGAATCAGAGACGCAATAACAAAGACTTAAAGGAAGGATGATGCAAAAGATCTATATCAAACAGAGAGAAAGAAACGGAAGATCAGAGACTTAAGCGAATTGAAAAAGAAGCTCAAAGAGCTACATTAAATAGGGCCTTAGAGACTGAAGAAGAAAAACTAAAACGAATGGAAAAAGATGCAAATAGGGCTATATTACGTAGAGTCTTAGAAACTGACGTAGAAAATCGAAATCGAATTGAAAAAGAAGCTCAAAGAGCTACATTAAATAGGGCCTTAGAGACTGAAGAAGAAAAACTTAAACGAATGGAAAAAGATGCAAATAGGGCTATATTACGTAGAGTCTTAGAAACTGAAGAAAATCGAAATCGAATTGAAAAAAGCTCAAAGGGCTACATTAAATAGAGATAGAGACTGAAGAAGAAAAATTAAAGAATGGATAAAGATGCAAATAGGGCTATATTACGTAGAGTCTTAGAAACTGACGAAAAAAAAATGAATCGAACTGAAAAAGAAGCTAAGAGAGCGTTAAATAGATAGAGACTAAAGAAGAAAAACTTACACGAATGGAAAAGATGCAAATAAATATTACGTAGAGTCTTAGAAACTAACGAAGAAAAACGAAAACGAATTGAAAAAGAAGCTCAAAGGGCTATATCAAACAGAGAATTGGAAACAGAAAACCAAAAAATTCAAAGACTCAGAAAGCAAGCAAAAATATCAGAATTAAATCGGAACACAGAGGCAGAAGATCAATCTTATATGAAACATAAATATATGAAACATAAATTTTGGTTGAGGGGTTTGGAAGATATTACCTGTTTAGTGAATATATATTTTTTAATAAGTATTAAGAGGGGTCAGCAGCATCAAGGCAGGCGTAGCAGCCAGAGCTTGAGAGTGTACAGATAAAAGCTTGGCGTTGCTGCCAGACAGTCTTGTTTTATTTTGCGTTGCTGAAACACCCAGCGCTGCCAGAGTGTTGTTTAGTGTTTAGTGTTGCCAGACCGTTTAGTTTTGTGTTTAGACGATTTATATTTTTAGATATGAAAGAATTTCAACTAATAAATTTACATTTTGTTTTTTAATCTGCCTGCACAAATGATAAAGTAACAAAGTCAAAATTAAAAGCAATTGCAAAAATTTCTGATATCACATAAAAAAAACCTTTACACGAGGTGAAAGTTCAGTGACAAAAGCATATTCCAGCCCTAAAGTTTCTGATATCCAATTTTGTGACAAACAGAATAAAGTTTAATATAAAACTTGTAACTAAAAATATAAAAATAATTATACTCTTTGTCGGCATTACTGATAATAATATGCGTAATTAATTGAAATTGGCACAAATTAATCAATAAATCTCATGGAACAGTTCTTAATTTAATTAAATAATTTTTTTTTTTTAATTTAACTTAATGTTTAATGAAAAAAATTATTAAAATTAATTAACTAAAAATAGTCTATCGATATGTGCATCAGAGTTGTATAAAGTTCTGAATACCGATACATATATCGATGCAAATATCGATAAGCGACCGGAATGTTCTTGTTTGCCATCTCGAACACAACGATCATTTCAAAATGTATCACCAACCAGGACGCTACTTAGTAAGTATTTTATTTTTTTCACGTATATATTATTAACTTTTTATATTATTCTAGAAGTGGGCTCCCCAATATGAATGGAGTGGTCGCGGTCGTGGCCGTGGACGTGGCCGTGGGTATGGAGGATGGCGGCAATTTGGGCCGCCACCATCTTCCTATGGCTGCCAGTGCCCATGCCACAGTGAGTGCGGAAAATGCTGCCAGGGCTGGGAAGCTGCCCCACTTACATACGCTCCAGCGGCCCATTCAGGCTGGGCCCAAGTCGGCCAGCCACAAGGAGGAGTGGGCCAACCGGTGCCCCAATATGTGGCCCAACCTGTGGCTCAACCGGTGGCCCAACCTGTGCCTCAACCGGTGGCCCAACCGGTGGCCAATGTCATGGTCCGCCTGGATGAATTCGGAAATATAGTTCCCGGACAAAAATGAATAAAAAATATAATAAAATAAAATACCCAAAAAAAAAGTCTAATTTCATTTTTATTTAAAGATTTTGTTTTATTGGTAATATATAGAGTATTTAAACTTTTTAAAAGTATTGTGCAAAATTCGCGATTTTTGCCGAAGCGACAAATTCTAGGAATTATGCCAGCGCGCGCAACATTGATGATGCGAATGTGTTATATATATGTAAATATAGTATGCACTTACTCGATGCTTTATATTTAACACTTTATATAACTATTAGAGCTATATTGCGTAATTTATTTTATATTACTGTTCGAATTTTCATAATTATGCTCATTTTAATTTCCGATTTCTATATAAAGCTAATGTACCCGCTGTTGATCAATTTGTCCACAGGGTATATAAACAAACCACAGCTGACGCAACAGTGTACCCACTCTACTTTTCGTTACTTTTGGTGTTACATGGTGACACTGGTTAAATTCAAACAAAATCAAAATATTCACACATTAAAATAATTTAGTCCGGAAATTGTAAAATAAATGCAAGTCCATGAATTGTATCTTTTCTCCAACGAAGTGTTTAATAAATTTCTTGATGACGATCAAAGTGCCAGTGTCACCATGTAACACAGATAAGATAGCCAAATACTGTGTGGACACACTGTTCTGGCAGCTGTGGTTAGCTTACACTTTGAATATGTATAACTGATTTGAATAAATAGAATAAATAAAGAACTTCGTAAATGTGCTATTCTATACGAATTTTTATATTTTCTATTCTCTAACTATTATTGCGAACTTATTCTTGGCGTTGCCACCCCTGTCAGTACATTTATCGAGGCAGTCAATACTAGCCTATCGACTATTTACTCTGTAAATAAATAAATCGACTATGCGGATAATAAAAATTTAACAAGATAATTTCATTTTTTTTTTTTAAATTTCAAAAATTTGTATTAAGTTCATTAACGTATAACATTTTACTTCTTATTTTTTATTTGGCGAAATAAATGCAAAATGAATAAAATATTATTCGTGCTAGTGTGTCCATCACTATCGATATCTTACACCGATAAACAAAACAAATGCCAATTTGGAAATTGTTGATATCAGATGCGCTTAATTTGTTTAATTTTTAATGAAAAAATATATATTTTCATATACAAACTAGTTAAATCTTACTTATTAAGCAAAAGCGTCATTCAACAAGGATCAAAAGTCTTATACAAGTAAGTAGAAATCAAATAAACAACGCAGAAGAAAATGAGTGACTATGTGTGTATGTGTGCGTGAGCAGCTTTTTTTATTTTATATTGGCAACATACAGTGACACTCTGATTATTTTTTGCGTTTTTCCTGATTCGTGAATTATTGCTTAAGTTCAAGGAAAATAATTTTATAATATTTTTTATGCAAATATTATCTGAATTAAGCAATAAAAACAAATCATATTCATATTGAGAGTGAATGGTTTTGATTATCGTTCTATTTTTTATTAATCACAAAATAATAATATTCTTTTCAATTCTTTTTTTTCAGCCAAATTATTAGCTATAGCTAATAAATTAATAGTTGTTAGAAAAATTAATATGTAACATATTTTAATATAAAAAAAATTTAAAAATATATATATATATATACTAAACAAATATTGAACTTAAAAAAAAAATTATTTTGATTTTGAAACATTCAAATATATAACAAAAAAATAGATTTATGAGAAACTGAAAAAAAAATAATCTTAAAAAAAACAAAGGAAAAAAATGAAAATTGATTTTAATTAACAAAAGAAATTATATGCATGCAAAATTCACAAAAGAAAATTGACAAGAAAAATAAAGAAAAAAAAAAAAAAATTTAAAATTGCGAAATTGAAAAGAAAACGAAAAACTTTATATATTGATAAAGAAATAATAGAAAAAAAATTGATTTTGCTTAATTGATTAAAAAAAAAATAAATTAAAGTGAAAAGAAAAATTAAAATCAGAAAAGAAATATAAAAATATCAAAAAACTAAATTAAAAGTAATAATTTCGAAACAAAGTACTGTCTTAAAAAGTACACAAGAAGAATAATTTATAATATATTAAAATTTAAAAAAATTTAATTTGAAAATTGATTGATTTATAGTAAAAAAACTTTAAGTTTTATTAAGTATTCAAATAACTCATAAATAAACTCATAAAAATACTTTAAAAAAAGAAACACGAAAAACCAACAAATTATTTATTAAAAAAGAAAGCTTATTACCGAAACTGAAAGTGTAGACAGTAAAAAGGTAAAACGCAATAATAATTCAGGAAAAGAGCTAGATCTTAAGAAAACAGTATCAGAAAAAGCAATAAGATCGCAAATGGATAGAGATTTGGAAACACCTAAGCGTACCTCTGATAGAATTCAAAAAGTAGCGCTTAAAGCGAAATTAAATAGAGAATCAGAGACGCAACAACAAAGACTTAAAAGGATCAAAATTGATGCAAAAAGATCTATATCAAACAGAGAGAAAGAAACGGAAGATCAGAGACTTAAGCGAATTGAAAAAGAAGCTCAAAGAGCTACATTAAATAGGGCCTTAGAGACTGAAGAAGAAAAACTTAAACGAATGGAAAAAGATGCAAATAGGGCTATATTACGTAGAGTCTTAGAAACTGACGTAGAAAATCGAAATCGAATTGAAAAAGAAGCTCAAAGGGCTACATTAAATAGAGCCTTAGAGACTGAAGAAGAAAAATTTAAAAGAATGGATAAAGATGCAAATAGGGCTATATTACGTAGAGTCTTAGAAACTGACGAAGAAAAACGGAATCGAACTGAAAAAGAAGCTAAGAGAGCTACGTTAAATAGAGCCTTAGAGACTAAAGAAGAAAAACTTACACGAATGGAAAAAGATGCAAATAGGGCTATATTACGTAGAGTCTTAGAAACTAACGAAGAAAAACGAAAACGAATTGAAAAAGAAGCTCAAAGGGCTATATCAAACAGAGAATTGGAAACAGAAAACCAAAAAATTCAAAGACTCAGAAAGCAAGCAAAAATATCAGAATTAAATCGGAACACAGAGGCAGAAGATCAATCTTTTCTAAGACTCGAAGATCAAGCTGTAAGAAAACGTGTCAATAAAAGGCAAAACTCTGAAATTTCAAAAAATCGAACAAATAAACGCAATAAACTGGCTAATAAACCAAAAAGAAATATGAAAAATGTTAATAATATGAGTTTAACTGAAGAAAAGGATTCCGACTTTAGAAGTCTTCGTAATTTGTTTCAATTAAATGGTAATATTTATGATTTGGTAAATAATATGATGAAAACATGTGAAAATAGTTATAGAGTTGAGGTTGAAAAAAATATTTCAAAAATTTTCCATCATAGAAATACGATAATAAATTCATTTTGTAAAAATGTATGCATACTAAAAGAAAAATTTACAACTATTAAAATCAAAATAGATTCCACTTCCGATCCAGAGTTTTTATTATTGTTTGGTCCATCATTGCATACACGACACTCGGAAGCATATTTTTCAAGTGCATCGTATAATCCTTTAAAGCTAAAAACAACTTTGACTTTAAACTCAGACGGAAAAGTTGAAAACGTTTTTGAAAATGAAAAACAGACCATTGAAAATTGGAAATGCAATCCAGAAATATGTAATTTTGATAAAACGATAATATCGCACCGATATATTTCACTTATAACAACCTTTATTAACTTCAAACATGAAGATATTCCGAATTTTTTCAAAAATATTGACATATGCTCAAACAAACTTGATCAACCAGAGTTGCCCGAAAATAATTCTACCGATATAGAATGTCTGTACGATCACTTTGAGTTCATTAAAAAATTAAAAGGAGGCCATCAGCCTTATTGTTATGAGCATGAAAATAATTGTCATTCCGTCTTGCTGTTCATAAGACGACTCTCTCCACACTTTCCACATATTCGTAAAGTTTTGAAATTAATATATTTAATAAAAGTGGATTTACGGAAAATTGATAATTTAACATTTGGGTTGCTAACAAATAATATTTGTGAGCTAAGAAATACAGCTGACAAAATTAATTTTAATACAAAAAGCTTTTTGGTGGACTCATTTCCCTTTAGTCACGAAGGAGAAATATGGGATGAGTACTTACATGCGTTTCAAGAACTTAAAAAGAATGAGTGCCGAACTATGTGGCCAGTATTTTCATGCGTTTCATGCTTAACGTTATGCTCTGCAGATAAGTTAATGGAAATACCCGACAATTTGTGGGATAAATCACATTTTCAAAATTTAGTTCATTATTATGAAGATGAAAATGAATCTTTTTTCAATAATATGCGCATATGTCAATTTTGCCTAATGAAACTTAAGAATGAGTCATTACCTTCAACGTGCTTACTTAATAACTTACAATTTAATTCAGTGCCAGATTGCATTTCTTGTTTAAATGAGTTCGAAAAATTATTTATTCAACGAGCAAAAGCATTTTAAGTGATTGCTCGAATGGACACTGTTATGGGTGGACATAATAAGCAACGACCAAGCTCAGAGGTTATTAAGAAAATTAAGGGACGAGTTTTCCATTTACCATTACCTCTCGAAAATAGTTTGAAAAAGCTTCCGAGTCCAGAAGAAGCTATTCTTAAGAACCAAGATATAACGGTTATAGTAAGAGGCATTCCAAACAAAACTAGAAATGTATGGCAATCACTTGTTGATGTAAAAAAAATATTTGAAGCGCTAAAATGGCTAAAAGATAATAATTCACTTTATTCAGATATTTCGCTTCCCTATAATGCAGAAGCCCTTCTAGATGGTGTTAGTGTAGACTGCATTTATGATACAAATTTAAATAATTTGCCAATTGACAACCGTGTATTAGCGAATATAAATACCGATTCCGAAAATATCATTGATGAGCATGTAATGGAAGTAGATGTTCCTACCGATAAGGCAATGCTCACCCAAAAAAATATTTCAGATGATTTTTATGAAAATATGACGATATATCCCATAATAGAAAGAAAAACTTGTGCTGAGCCTGCCACAGTATATCAAGTTTTAAAAGTAATTGATGATTGCATTGATAACCGAGATGAGAATTTGGACCTGAAGTGTTTCCCTGATATTTTCTGTAGCGGTCAAAATGGTCAAAGCCAGCAAAGAGAAGTTCAATTAAAGCCAGGAGAGTTTATAAAATGGATCTTAAAATGCAAACATAGTAGATTTTGATTAAATCAGCAATACCTATTCTATTTGCTAAATCAAACAAATATAAGACAACTCAGTGCGGGTATATTTCATAAGCTTAATGTAACATCGTCAACGAAAAATTTGAATAAAAATAACTTTCTGAGATTGATTGAAGAAAATAAAGAAATAAATAGTAATTTATCAACAATATTTGGCCGGCTACGAAACACAGAACAGTACTGGAGAGTACGAAAAAATGATTTAAATTGTATGATTGACAATTATGGACCCGCAACATTTTTTTTAACGCTAAGTCCTAGCGAATATCATTGGGACGATCTTCACGATTTTTTATGCACAAGAAACAACATTTCAAATAAAAAATCAAGAACAATTTCCAGTCTTATTGCTGCTGATCCTGTCAGTGTCTCACTCTTTATGAATATGAAATTTAAAGCGGTATTAAAGTTTTTACTGTCCAAAAACAAGCCTCTTGGAGAAATAGAACATTATGCTTGGCGTCTTGAGTATCAGTCAAGAGGTATGCAACATTTTCATACACTACTTTGGGTTAAAAATGCACCTATTATTGACAAGTCAAGTCAGGAAGAGGTGGCTGCCTTTATTAATAGATATATAACATGTCGGCTTCCGCCAAGTGAAACTTTTCCAACACTTTATGATCGTGTTTGCAAATATCAAACACATAAGCACAATCAATATTGCATGCGACACAAAAAAAATAAGAAAGGAAAATCAACAAGCATATGCCGATTTAGCTTTCCAAGAAAAACTGGAGACTGTTTAGTTATGCATAGCGTTGCAAAATCAATTCTAGGCCGTCGAAAGTTAACAAAGACACGATTGTATGATTTACCAAGAAATGAAGGAGAAAAAAATATTAATTATTATAATGCACCAGTTTTGCTTGCTTGGTGTGGAAACATGGATATTCAATTTATAGGCGAAAAGTCTGGCTCACTAAGCACTTATGTTTGTAAATATCAAACTAAGCCCGAGAAGTCATTTGCAACAGATGATTTTAGAGATTTTTTTGAAAATAAATCTGTTGCTAGTAATTTGTCTACATTTGCAATGCGTTCATTGACAAACAGGGAATGTGGAGCCCTTGAGGCAGCTGATACATTGCTGCAGCTACCCTTATTTGGAACTGATAAAAATACAGTTATAAGAATGATAGATATACGCCCGGAAAGAAGTCGAAGAGTTAAGCCAAGAAGTGAGCTAAATAAAATGCAGGACGAAGATACTGACATATTTTTTCCAAACTGGGTCGACGAGCATTATCCCAATCGTCATATTGATTTAGAAAAAATGAACTTATACGATTTTACGAGATATTTCGATATTGTGAAAGTAAAGCCAACTGCAAAGAATGTTATTTGGTATCCCTATGAAGGTGGTTACTTACGTAAACGTAAAACGCCATATTTAATAAACCACTTTAAAACAAACAGAAAAATGCAACCAGAAAACTATTATTACGGGCTATTACTCTTATTTAAACCTTGGCGTAATATTGAAGATCTTAAGTGTGGCTTAGAAAATTATTTTGAAGCGTTTGCAAATTGTAAAGATGATTTGGTTGATGCAATGCGATATCATGAAAAATTGGATGAATTGGTAAAAATAACCGAAGAATTTGAAAGTGAGTTAGCAAGAGTTTCTAATGAAATGGAAAATCCAAGTATAAGCCCTGAAGATGATGAGTGTGAGAATATTGTCGGATTTGAAGTATTATTGGAAAATGAACTAAACGACATGGACAATCTAGCCTTAAATGAAGACAGTCTTTCTATTTCTGATCAGATAGCTCAGCTTAATTCAGATCAACGAAGAATATTTGATGAAGTTATAAATACTGTAGGTAATTATTGTAAAGCATGGAAAACAGAATTAGAAAAGAAAACATTGAAGAATCCTCGGCTATCTCCAAATAATGTTTTACGTAAATTCGTTTCTGGAGTTGGAGGAACAGGAAAGTCGTTTCTAATAAATATGTTGAGAAAGTATATTACTAAAAATCTTGGTGAACAAGTCGTTGTTGCTGGGCCAACTGGAATCGCAGCTCGAAATATAAATGGCTTAACAATTCATAGATTATTAAATTTGCCGGTGGAGCATGGAGGTATAGCCAAGTATAAAGCATTAAATATTGCTAAGTTAAAAATAATGCGAGAAAACCTGAAAAGTGTATGTCTTATTATAATTGATGAAATATCAATGGTCTCAAATGTGACTTTACAATATATACATTTACGTCTTTCAGAAATATATGATACCTTAGAGCATCCTGATGGCTGGTTTGGAAGAATAAATATTTTATTATTAGGAGATTTATTGCAATTAGATCCAGTAAATGAGCCATCTCCCTTTGTTAATATTTCTAAACAACGATTTGAAAAACATTTTTGTGGCCTTCTAAGTATAAATTTATGGACAAAGCTATTTTCCTACGATGGGCTAACACAAAACATCCGACAACAATCCGATCAAGAGTTTGCTACGACCTTAGCACATATAAGATTAGGTATTTTAGATGAAGAAGATTATGAGCTTTTATCCACAAGAGAAATTAAATTAAATAATAATACTATTGAAAGCTGTCTTTCTGACCTTATTGAATACATCAATAAATTGCCTACAAATACAATATGCTTATTTCCGACAAGAGAACAATGTATGAAGCTTAATATGGGAATGCTTAACCTAATTCCTTCTGAAAAAATTTTCCTTAAAGCTGAGGATATAATAGAGGCTAAAACAGCTCTTCAAAAAGCTAAAGCTGCAAAATCTTTAGAAGCACTAAGAAAAAAAGGCAAATGCTCGACAACAGCTAACTTAGCAGATGTAATTGAAATAAAAAAAGGTGCAAAAATTATGCTACTTCGAAATCTAGATGTTCCATCAGGATTGGTAAATGGAGCGATAGGAATAATTAAAAAGCTTCATGAAACGATAACTACCATCAACGGCCGCTCGGAAAAAACGGTTGTTAAATTAACTGTTCAATTTGAAGATAAAGAATATGAAATAGAACGCATTGAATCGAAATTTCAATTAAATCAAAGTGTTTTTATCGTGCGTAAGCAATTTCCAATAAGCTTGGCTTATGCAATTACCATTCACAAAAGCCAAGGCTTAACTTTGACATCTGGAGTTATAGAAATTGGTGACACTGTTTTTGCAAATGGTCAAACATATGTAGCGTTATCCCGATTAAAGACACTCTCAGGTTTACATATACTAAATCTTAATCCAAAAAGTATAAAAACAAACGACGGGGCTATAATAGAGTATAACCGTTTAAGAAGTATTTATAGAAAAGATCTGCAATACCTTGTTGCAAATAACAAAAAAAATAAAAATGTTTTTGATAAAAATATATATACGAGTAAGAAAACAACAGCTTTCATAGAACCATCGATATTAGATACAAATTTAACAAGTGCAACTAACAATAATAATAATTCAAATGATACAATTATCCATAATATTCGTGGTATGGAAAACCCAAATAATGCTTGCTATGCTAATTCGGCCTTTCAGTGCCTAATAAACATTAAATGCATAAAAGACTCAATTTTAAATGACACAACCAGCAATATTTTAAAAGCTCCATTTATAAATTACACAAACCCACTAATGATGGGGACAAATATAAATATTTCTGATTTACGCTCTATATTATTTGAAAACATTGAACAGCAAGATAGCGGAGACTTTCTACGACGTTTACTGAATTGTAATTCTTTGGAAAATATTAAACAATTGATTACGCATAAGCTTGTTGAAATAATAAAATGCTCTAATTGTAATAATAGACCCAATCGACAGATGTCAGATAATTTGATTGCTCAGTTATATTTACCCCAAGAAAGGAAGCTTAACATAAACGAGCTAATAAGCTTTAATTTCGGTATCTGGAAAAATATTGAAAATAGCACATGTAGCAATTGCGGAGCTTGTCTTCAAAGTCAGTCTCTTCTTGAAAATTCAGGCCGTGTACTAATATTCTCACTTTGCTTAGTTGATCAGTTGAACATGAAAATAACGAATTTAAATTTAACAAACATTCCTCAAACTGAGCTAAGATTTGAAAATAAAAGATACGTATTATCAAGTGCTGTATTTCACCATGGTCCCGGATTCAATGAAGGACATTACACAGCAGTTTTACGTAAGGATGGAAAATTTTATAAAGCCAATGACGCAATGATTTCTAAGTGCCCTTGGCCTCGTAACAGCAAAGATTTGTATTTGTTATTTTATGTTGAAAAGTAATATATATATATATGTTAAAAAATACAAGGGATAATTTTGTTTGACATAAAATAATATTTAAATGGTTGAGAAATATGCAAATTATTTAAATAACATGGTTGGCAAAAATCCTCGTACTGAACCCTCCTCGAGGGTGCCGACTGGAAATGGCGCTACAGTGTTCCTAACCATTGTCAGGCGGCGCGCAGCAAAGATCAAGGGTCGAAACTATGTGCTCTGGTTTTATAAATGCCAAGTTATATGGGAACGACTCTTGGTCATGGTACTGAGGTATATATATCTAAAAACACATTTTATCAAATTTACAATGTTAAAAGCAAAAGCGACTGCGAAAATTTCTGATATCCCACAAAAAAAACCTCTACGCGAGGTAAAAGTCTAGTGACGAAAGCATATTCTAGCCCCAAAATTTCTGATATCCAATTTTGTGACGAACAAAATTAAGTTTAATATAAAATTAAAATCAAAAAAGATAAATAAATTATTAACGAAAAATAATAATAAAAAAAAAAAAATGCCACAAAAAAATTAGCATTCGGCACTGCGCAAAAATTTAATATTATGTGTTAAGAAGCTCAATCTTTTTGCGCACAGGGCAGAATGCCAATTTTTTTGTGGCATTTTTTTTTTTTTTATTATTATTTTTCGTTAATAATTTATTTATCTTATTTTAATTTTATATTAAACTTAATTTTGTTCGTCACAAAATTGGATATCAGAAATTTTGGGGCTAGAATATGCTTTCGTCACTAGACTTTTACCTCGCGTAGAGGTTTTTTTTGTGGGTAACTGAAATAACAGAAGTTTCAAACACTTTCCAACACTTTATGATCGTGTTTGCAAATATCAAACACATAAGCACAATCAATATTGCATGCGACACAAAAAAAATAAGAAAGGAAAATCAACAAGCATATGCCGATTTAGCTTTCCAAGAAAAACTGGAGACTGTTTAGTTATGCATAGCGTTGCAAAATCAATTCTAGGCCGTCGAAAGTTAACAAAGACACGATTGTATGACTTACCAAGAAATGAAGGAGAAAAAAATATTAATGATTATAATGCACCAGTTTTGCTTGCTTGGTGTGGAAACATGGATATTCAATTTATAGGCGAAAAGTCTGGCTCACTAAGCACTTATGTTTGTAAATATCAAACTAAGCCTGAGAAGTCATTTGCAACAGATGATTTTAGAGATTTTTTTGAAAATAAATCTGTTGCTAGTAATTTGTGGAGATTTGCAATGCGTTCATTGACAAACAGGGAATGTGGAGCTCTTGAGGCAGCTGATACATTGCTGCAGCTACCCTTATTTGGAACTGATAAAAATACAGTTATAAGAATGATAGATATACGCCCGGAAAGAAGTCGAAGAGTTAAGCCAAGAAGTGAGCTAAATAAAATGCAGGACGAAGATACTGACATATTTTTTCCAAACTGGGTCGACGAGCATTATCCCAATCGTCATATTGATTTAGAAAAAATGAACTTATACGATTTTACGAGATATTTCGATATTGTGAAAGTAAAGCCAACTGCAAAGAATGTTATTTGGTATCCCTATGAAGGTGGTTACTTACGTAAACGTAAAACGCCATATTTAATAAACCACTTTAAAACAAACAGAAAAATGCAACCAGAAAACTATTATTACGGGCTATTACTCTTATTTAAACCTTGGCGTAATATTGAAGATCTTAAGTGTGGCTTAGAAAATTATTTTGAAGCGTTTGCAAATTGTAAAGATGATTTGGTTGATGCAATGCGATATCATGAAAAATTGGATGAATTGGTAAAAATAACCGAAGAATTTGAAAGTGAGTTAGCAAGAGTTTCTAATGAAATGGAAAATCCAAGTATAAGCCCTGAAGATGATGAGTGTGAGAATATTGTCGGATTTGAAGTATTATTGGAAAATGAACTAAACGACATGGACAATCTAGCCTTAAATGAAGACAGTCTTTCTATTTCTGATCAGATAGCTCAGCAATTAGATCAACGAAGAATATTTGATGAAGTTATAAATACTGTAGGTAATTATTGTAAGCATGGAAAACAGAATTAGAAAAGAAAACATTGAAGAATCCTCAGCTATCTCAAATAATGTTTTACGTAAATTCGTTTCTGGAGTTGGAGGAACAGGAAAGTCGTTTCTAATAAATATGTTGAGAAAGTATATTACTAAAAATCTTGGTGAACAAGTCGTTGTTGCTGGGCCAACTGGAATCGCAGCTCGAAATATAAATGGCTTAACAATTCATAGATTATTAAATTTGCCGGTGGAGCATGGAGGTATAGCCAAGTATAAAGCATTAAATATTGCTAGTTAAAAATAATGCGAGAAAACCTGAAAAGTGTATGTCTTATTATAATTGATGAAATATCAATGGTCTCAAATGTGACTTTACAATATATACATTTACGTCTTTCAGAAATATATGATACCTTAGAGCATCCTGATGGCTGGTTTGGAAGAATAAATATTTTATTATTAGAGATTTATTGCAATTAGATCCAGTAAATGAGCCATCTCCTTTGTTAATATTTCTAAACAACGATTTGAAAACATTTTTGTGGCCTTCTAAGTATAAATTTATGGACAAAGCTATTTTCCTACGATGAGCTAACACAAAACATCCGACAACAATCCGATCAAGAGTTTGCTACGACCTTAGCACATATAAGATTAGGTATTTTAGATGAAGAAGATTATGAGCTTTTATCCACAAGAGAAATTAAATTAAATAATAATACTATTGAAAGCTGTCTTTCTGACCTTATTGAATACATCAATAAATTGCCTACAAATACAATATGCTTATTTCCGACAAGAGAACAATGTATGAAGCTTAATATGGGAATGCTTAACCTAATTCCTTCTGAAAAAATTTTCCTTAAAGCTGAGGATATAATAGAGGCTAAAACAGCTCTTCTAAAAGCTAAAGCTGCAAAATCTTTAGAAGCACTAAGAAAAAAAGGCAAATGCTCGACAACAGCTAACTTAGCAGATGTAATTGAAATAAAAAAAGGTGCAAAAATTATGCTACTTCGAAATCTAGATGTTCCATCAGGATTGGTAAATGGAGCGATAGGAATAATTAAAAAGCTCCATGAAACGATAACTACCATCAACGGCCGGTCGGAAAAAACGGTTGTTAAATTAACTGTTCAATTTGAAGATAAAGAATATGAAATAGAACGCATTGAATCGAAATTTCAATTAAATCAAAGTGTTTTTATCGTGCGTAAGCAATTTCCAATAAGCTTGGCTTATGCAATTACCATTCACAAAAGCCAAGGCTTAACTTTGACATCTGGAGTTATAGAAATTGGTGACACTGTTTTTGCAAATGGTCAAACATATGTAGCGTTATCCGATTAAAGACACTCTCAGGTTTACATATACTAAATCTTAATCCAAAAGTATAAAACAAACGACAGGGCTATAATAGAGTATAACCGTTTAAGAAGTATTTATAGAAAAGATCTGCAACACCTTGTTGCAAATAACAAAAAAAAATAAAATGTTTTTGATAAAATATATATACGAGTAAGAAAACAACAGCTTCATAGAACCATCGATATTAGATACAAATTTAACAAGTGCAACTAACAATAATAATAATTCAAATGATACAATTATCCATAATATTCGTGGTATGGAAAACCCAAATAATGCTATGTAATTCGGCCTTTCAGTGCCTAATAAACATTAAATGCATAAAAGACTCAATTTTAAATGACACAACCAGCAATATTTTAAAAGCTCCATTTATAAATTACACAAACCCACTAATGATGGGGACAAATATAAATATTTCTGATTTACGCTCTATATTATTTGAAAACATTGAACAGCAAGATTGCGGAGACTTTCTACGACGTTTACTGAATAGTAATTCTTTGGAAAATATTAAGCAATTCTTACGCATAAGCTTGTTGAAATAATAAAATGCTCTAATTGTAATAATAGACCCAATCGACAGATGTCAGATAATTTGATTGCTCAGTTATATTTACCCCAAGAAAGGAAGCTTAACATAAACGAGCTAATAAGCTTTAATTTCGGTATCTGGAAAAATATTGAAAATAGCACATGTAATTGCGGAGCTTGTCTTCAAAGTCAGTCTCTTCTTGAAAATTCAGGCCGTGTACTAATATTCTCACTTTGTTTAGTTGATCAGTTGAACATGAAAATAACGAATTTAAATTTAACAAACATTCCTCAAACTGAGCTAAGATTTGAAAAAAAAGATACGTATAGTATTTCACCATTTGATTCAATGAAGGACATTAACAGCAGTTTTACGTAAGATGAAAATTTAAAGCCCTTGGCCTCGTAACAGCAAAGATTTTATTATGTTATTTATTAAAAAATATATATATATTTATAAATAAATTTAAATGAAAGTTGAAAATATGCAAAAAAATTATAAATTAAATGGTTGAGAATAAACTATTTATTTAAATGGTTGGAAAAATGAACGCGAAAGTGTGCCACTGAATATTGCGTGTGTTCCAAAAATCAATTGTGAATTGGAAATCTAAGTGCTTTGGGAAGCCGACTATATGGTAAAGGACTATGGTGCAGGACTGGATTTTATCAAAACAGTATCAAATTGTTAAAACAAGTCTGCAAAGAAGATATAAAGAAACTATTCGATTATACTGCAAATTCAAAAAAATGATTTAAAAGAATGAGTCTAGTTGAAAGTACCATAAGTTTGCAGTTAATCGTCTCGAGTTGGCGAAATTTTACTATAACTAAAATGTCCATGTGTTAATGATATTGTTAGCTGGAAATTAAAATAACTGACTAAACTAAAAAATAGCGAATCAGTTTATAATAAATAAAAATAAATGCCACTTTTAAAATATGAGCTTCGGTATGCGACACAATTTAAATATATTATTGTGATTAATGACTATTTTTAGTGCTCCAAATGCCAATATTTGTGCACCAATTATTCGAAAATATTGAAACTTATTTTAAGTCGCACTAACCTAACTTATGCTTAATATTCGACAGATTGACAAACTTATGGGTCATAAAATATCATTATCTACCGAGTTTTTTCGATAACTGAAATAACAGAAGTTTCAAAGATGTTAATGGCAGCGCTTAACAACAATGATGATGATGGAGAAGATATTTCAAGTGAGTTTTATTTATTTTCAAAACCAAAGAGAATATATTCATGATCAATATCGAAGGCCGATTTTTCCCAATTTTCGTTAGATATCTCAAAAATTACGAGGTAAATTAGTGATTTAGCCCAAAATTTTTGATATCTTTAGATTACAAAATTCAGTTTAATCTAAAAATTTTAATAAAATATAATTAATAAAAAAAATCTAAAAAATTACTTTTGCGCAGTGCCGAATGTCAATTTTCGCTTTTTTTTTATTAATTTATATATTTTTTTTTTAAATTTTTAAATTAAACTGAATTTTGTGCGTCACAAAATTGGATATCACAAATTTTGGGGCTAGAAATTGCTTTCGTCACTAGACTTTTACCTCGTGTAGATGTTTTTTTGTGGATATCAGAAATTTTGCAATTGCTTTTGCTTTTGACATTGTAACTTATCATTAATGCAGGCAAATAGTAAAATATATAAATTTAGTTTTTAAACGTATTTCATATTTAAAAATAAATTTTTTTAATTATAAATAAAAACTAGCGTTGCTACAGCCGAGCATATTCTACTGTCGGAGACCCCGTACTTACTATGAAAAAAAAAAGTTTTTCATACTAAGACTTGGATTTCGCCCGATCAGTGCTATGACAGCTAAATGATATAGTGGTTCGATTAGAACCCACTTTGGTCAGAATATATAAGTCTAATTTAAATGCATTCTATTAGTTTGGTTACGATATCTCGAAAAACAAAAAAGTTTATCATACCAAGACTTAATATTGGACCGATTGGCTATATGATATAGTGGTCCGATAACAACTGACTTCGGTCAGGATTTTTAAAACTGACTTAAATGCAAATGCTATCAATTCGGTTAAAATATCTCACTAAACAAACAAGTTTTTCATACTAAAACCTTATTTTGACCCGATCGGTCCTATGACAGCTATATGATATAGTAGTCCGATTTGAACCAACTTTGGTCAGGATATATGAAACCAAGTTAAATGCACATTGTATCAGTTTGGTTGAGATATCTCAAAAAACCAAAAAGTTGTTCGTACTAAAACATGATTTTCGACCAATAGATACCAAAAAACTCAAAATTGTACGTTTTACAACATAATAAAATTTAACAAAAATCGTTAGAGCCGTTTTGTCAAAAATCGCCAAAATGTAAGCTTTAAAACATTATATCACCTGTAAAATGTAACCTGAATACTTTAGAAGAAAAGTTTTATGGTACGCATAAAAGCCCTCAAACAATGATATATAGAACATATCTTTAGCTTCTATGGTTTGGAAACTGTTGTAGTTTCAATTTTAGCGGGATTTAGCGTTTTTCCGCTAAACTAGCGGGAAATTGAAAAAGTCGTTAAACAAACATTTCTAGATTTTCAAAGAGGAATAAATCCCCATCATTACATCTTAGCTTTTCTAGCGCTTTGATACAAACAGACAAACAGACATACAAAGAAACTAACTTTTCATTTCATTTTGAAAAGTCCACTAAAAATTTCAAATTTATTTATCTTTTGAACCAGTTAACGGATTTGGGTCATCGCGGTATCAATCGACGCGTATTTTTGATAAAAATTTTAAAAAAATAAATAATTTTACCAAAAAGCCCCAACGGCTCCACAAGCTGCGATCATACAAATTTTTCCCCTCCCACTTACACCCCCGTATCTCATGACCCAGCTGAATTAGAAAAAGTTTTAGTATGCCATTTTGTAAGTTAGGACTAAACCTTTCGATCGGTATATAACTCGATCTGATCGGACAGTCGTAGCAAATTTTCCAACTTAGCTGTATATATAGTTAGTCGCTTTCGCACCCTTCGTGCTGCTTTCGTCACTAACGCGAATTGCCGTCCGCAGTGAAAGGGCACATGTATGTTATATCTTCGGCACGCCGAATATAAATTTTCTTTTTTGTTTTGTATATAAAACTTTGCTATTGTTTAATTTTGTAGGTGATGTGGATTTGGATTCTATCGACATCAGCAACTCGAGAAGTATATCAGAAAAGGATAATACTCAGGGAAATAACCGGCCAAAGCAGAAGCGTCGCAGCAGTTAGTATTCATTTTAAAGCAATTCGCTTAGAAGTTAGAGTCAGTCCTAGTCGAAATTCTTTATAATGATAACAAAGATAAATAGCTTATTTTATTTCAATATATTTTGATCCGAGAATTTGACATTTTTTGTGATACCTAGCCGTAGTTTAATTTAATATATTAATTTAACTCCATTATGGCCATTTCCAGGAAATGTCAAACCGGTCAATTTTAAAAACTTAAGTCTTTTGCTTTTACGGTCCTGCAAATGCCCATATAAACATTATTTGAAATAAAACTCGCCTTAATTTACATTATTCCATTCGACTGGTTATCGTAAGCATGATTTTTTTTATAGGATCTCCTTTTGGAAAAACAAAAAGAGTGCGTTGGTCCAAGGAAGAACGTGCAGAAATAACGAGTTTGCTTGGCGATATTGAGAATTTGGATACGCTGCCGTCCTTAAAGGATTGTAACAACCTTAGCCAAAACTCTACATTCCTTAAAAATCGCACTCCGCCGAAACTGAAAACCTGGATCGACAATCAACGGAAAGCAACAGCAAAAAAGCACTCAACTTATTTTTTGAAATACTTACATTTGTTATATGTAGCACTTTATATACTTTATGCCATTTTTAAAGATATTTGTAAAACTATATATTTGCTATATATTTGGCAATCTTAAACAATCTTAAAAATAGACCATGAATATAAAAACTAACGACTTCTTCTATGTTCTTAGATGTACTACGTTATAAAAATAATATAATTTTTAGTTAAAGCATTGAAATCAATTTTATAAAAACATACAAATAACTAATCCAAGATTTCATTTCTTTATAACTAATAATATCTTGATTCTATTAGTTATAAGCAAATATAAACTTGGAATAGTTAGTTGTATCCTTCTATAACATTGATTGCATTATTTGCAGTAAAAATTTATTTACTATTTTTACATTAATATAAATTGTTTTGTTTAAGAATTCTATGCATTATACCAATTTGAAAAATTATATAGCAGCTCTTTTATATTTATAGTTAATGCGGCAGAAATTAAATGCATATGTTTTGAGTTCTTAATAATAATGTGCGCATTAATCAAAAACAGTTTATGTCATAAAAAATGTTAAGAACCATTATACATGAAGAACTATAAATTGGAATAAGTTATTTGGTTCAATAAACTTCATTTGTTTTCGATTTAATTTGGTCGTTTTATTTATTTAATATTAAAATATTTGGCCATCAACAAAACAAAAAACACGAATTACAGATTGCCCTCAAGCTGGCCCAAAAGCTTCATTTGCGTCTCGTCTTCCATCGCCCTCCGACTCTTTAAAAATATTGTCCTTAACTACAAAGACATTAAAAATATTAATGTTTAAGAATTCCCGGCTTAAATCCTTCATTCCGTTCGATACATACGGAAACGAAATGCTTCCTGGTACCTTAAGTATTTTTTGAGGTCAAATTCCTCATAAACCACAATAAAGCGAGGATCTCTAAATACACACCAAAGGCTTAAAGTTTATTTTCAGGACAAAGACCTTGGAAATATCAAAGCTTATGAGATTCTCAAAATTGTATATATCATTCAAAATTTGGTCTATGATATTTTGGATGCTTATTAAATATAAAAATGATATAATTTTAATGATAGGAAACGGTCCCCTAAATTGTCGTTTTAAATATATATATGCCTACGTCCATTCCAATAATGTAAACTTTCACAGGCTGCAATTGTAAACAAAGAGTAGCCAAGCCACCCCAAATTTCGCATACCGATAATGTAAAGTTTCACAGGCTGCACTTGTAAACAAAGAGCAGCTAAGCCGGCCTTCTCCCCCATCGATCAGCATTGATCGAAATAACTCTCTGTCAGCAGATTTGCGTTCCCAACCAACGCTGAGTAATTTCGTTCCCAGCCTTTATAATATTGTAAACATTTAAATGCCCGAAATTAGCTTTCGTTATAACGCAATGCACAATTATCTGTTAGTCTTAAGTTTTTCTTGAATAAATGGCGCAGCCGGTAGGATAACAATAAATTGTGGATCTGATGCAATAGTTAAGTTATTAATTCTTGTGTCCCGTTTACTGTTATCCGCTAAAACAACCAACGCGAAGGCAACCCAAGCGACGGTCAATATCGCGTCAAGTTTTTATTAAGCCTCGACAGTGACGTGTACACCAAAAGTCGCATATTGTCAAAGCCGCGGATTGTGCAAAAAAACTTGAAAAACAATTCAAGAAGACGCGATAGAATTCGAAGAGAAAATAGTTCCAGAAACTTCTAGTTATCTCAAAAAATTCGAAAGTGCTATCTGTGCAAACCAATCAAACATTTTAAACTATAAGTTAACAAATTAAGTGAATGCAATAAAAATATAATCAACAACTAAAAGAAACTGAACCTAAAATAAGAGAAGCTGAAGTGAAACAACAAAAACTAAGAGACAAGAAAAATTAAAATAAACCAACTAAATAAAAATAATTAAATAAAAAACAAAAATTTATTATAATAAAACAAACAAAAAAAAAAACAATAATGGAAGGCAACACAATAACACCCCTGACCGATGCCAACATGGCACAAGTGATCAACCAACCGGATCGACTACATTTTGGCCCTCTACACCAACGATGCAAGGCAGAGGTCAACTCTTTTTTATGGACTTATGGAACGCTGCATCAGCAGTGAAGTGATGTTATCCCTTGGCGTAAACAACTTGATGACCTAAACTACAAGACGCAAACTAAGAACCACATCCTTCTGGAGGAATTCAGGAGCACCCCGTTTAAAGACAACCTGCGAGCCTTTCTGGAAGAAGCAGAACACCGTAGGCAGACATTAATGAGTAAGCTAGAGCTAGAAAATAACATTGACGAAAAAACATTATATGCGCGAATAATCAAAACTAGCATTGACGACCTTATTTAAAAATTACCCACAAACATTTGCATTCGAATTATAAATTGCGAAATTCCCGATTTAAGATCTCTAATTAATATTTTGCAAGAAAAAATCTTTATAACGAACCCTGTCTTAATCCAAGCCCAAATAAAGTAAAACAAGAAAAATATTTGAATCCATTGTATATTCAAAGATTCCCCACTTTTCTTCAACCAAATCAACCCTATGTCCCATATCGACCCCATTAACCTTACATTCAACAACCATATCAACAACCATCACCTCAACCAATGCAACAAATACCTAGTCCAATCAGACCAACATACTTTTCACCCAGATCAAACTTCCGACAGAACCAATTCGACAACAATCGTTTCGGACAATTAACTCCACAACAAAACTCTTTCAGTAACTCTAGCGTAGCCAACCAACCGACTAAACGAGTTAGACCTGCAGAAAGTGGACAGAGTAAGATGAGTATTGATCATGAAGGTAGAAATCAGGAAGAGCTAAACTATCATGATTACATGAAACAAGAATACGATTAACCGGTTACTACAGAAAGTTCATTCCAAATTTTGCAGACATAGCCAAACCAATGACAGCAGTACTTAGAAAGGACTCAAAAATTGACATTAAAAATCCTGAATACATTAGAGCTTTTGAAAAATTAAAACAACTAATTTCTAATGACCCAATTCTAAAAATTCCAGACTTCAGAAGTAAATTCGTTTTAACCACTGACGCAAGTAATGTAGATCTTGGGGCAGTACTATCTCAAGACGGACATCCCATTAGTTTTATTAGCAGAACGAAACACAACTTAGCGCTGACGAAGACAATAGTAATTTAATATTCACTACAGAGAAACCAATGAACACATTTAAAAGACAAATTATATTTTCTAAAGGCATTCCAAACATAAAAAAAGAAAACTACTTCAAAAAATTAATAATTCACATTACATACGATAACATGACTAAAGATAAAGCCGAAAAATATTTAATAGACCATTTTTGCACAAAAACCAGTGCAATGTTTATAGACAGTGATGCAGATTTTGAAATAATTCAAAACGCACACAAGGAAATTATTAACACTAGCCATACTAAAATTGTTCGAAGTCTCATTTAATTAAAAAACATTAACTCCTATGCCGAATTCAAAGAACTCATTTTGAAAACCCATGAAAAACTCCTACACCCCGGAATTCAAAAAACAAATAAACTTTTTTGTGAAACCTATTATTTCCCTAACAGCCAAATATTAACACAAAACATAATGAACGAATGTCATATTTGCAACTTAGCAAAATCAGAACATAGAAACACAAAAATGCCAATGAAAATTACACCCAAGCCCCAACACTGTCGTGACAAATTTGTAATTGACATTTATTCTTTTGAAGGCAAACAATACCTTAGCTGCATGGACATTTATTCAAAATTCGCTACTCTTGAAAATATTAAAACAAAAGACTGGATAGAATGCAAAAATGCATTAAGGCGTATATTTAATCAGTTAGGAAAACCAATATTATTAAAAGCTGACCGAGACGGCGCATTTTCCAGCTTAGCACTAAAAAAATGGCTTGAAAGTGAAGGAGTAGAAATACAATTAAATACAACAAAACAGGAATAGCAGACATCGAAAGACTACATAAAACAATAAATGAAAAAATCAGAATAATTAACACTTTAAATGACGAAGAAAATAAACTCAGCAAAATAGAAACAATTCTTTACATTTACAATCACAAAACAAAACATGACACAACTGGACAAACTCCTGCACACATTTTCTTATATGCCGGACAACCAAATTTAGATACCCAAGAAAAAAAAGAAAAATAACAAATAAAATTAACAGTGACCGACAAGAATACGAAGTTGATACTAGATATCAAAAAGGACCATTACAAAAAGGAAAATGAGAAAACCATTTTAAAGCTAATAAAAACGTTGAACAAACAGACCCAGACCATTATCAAATTACTAACAGAAATAGAATTACACGCTACTATAAAACACAATTTAAAAAACTAAAGAAAATTAACCAAATTCAAATTCCACAGGTTTCTACTTCATAATCATACTATCGTTCACTCTCTTTAACATTTGTCACACCCAACAAATCCAGATAAATAACTTGGACACGGATCATGGATACTTGCTATTTTTAGACAAATCTTTAGAATTACCAACAAGGTTCGAACATCACTCATTGCGAATTAACGTAACTGAAATAATAATAGCAAACGAATATTACCGTAGATCTATTCCTTTATTTAAAAATTCAACACAAATTAATCACTTATACAACAAATTACAGCAAGAATTAAATGGTATAATCTTTCATCATGAAAATCGTAATAAACGCGGACTGTTCAATGTAGTAGGCTCATTATACAAATTCCTTTTTGGTACACTTGACGATAACGACAGAGCAGAATTCGAAAAAACATTAATAATCTATCTTTAAATATTGTTCAAATTAATGAAATAAATGATATAGTAAACATAATCAACAATGATATGAAAAGAATACAAGAACATCAAAATAAGAAAAATATACAAGATACTTTTACTTACCAACTATCACAATTTATAGAATACATAGAAGACATTGAAATGGGTATGCAATTGTCAAGACTAGGACTTTTCAATCCAAAACTACTTACCTATGACAAACTTGACAGCGTCAATAACCGAAACATACTACTAATTAAAACATCCACTTGGATTAACTACCAAGATAATATCATACTAATTATATCCCATATTCCAGTTGACTTTCAGTCCACTAACACTATCAAAATTATCCCATATCCTGATCATAATGGCTATCAACTTGATTACATTAGTACTACTTTCTATTTTGAAAAAAATAATAAAATTTATAATCGAGATAATAAACCAGTAATTGACGAATGCATAACAAAAATTTTACTACACACAACACCAATTTGTAACTTTGAACGCATAAATAACAAAGACATGATAAAATACATTGAACCAAATACCATTGTAACTTGGAACATAACTAATACAACTGTAAAACAAAATTGCCAGAAAAATAATGTTGATCTTAATATTCAGGGCAACAAAATTATAAGTATAAATCAATGTAAAATGCAAATAAATGACATAATTTTAAGCGACAACTATCTACAACCAGAAGTTGATCTTACACCATTGTATCCCCCCTTAGAAATAATTAAAGTTAAACCTATCAAGCATGATGACATTGTAAAAATTGTATCACAAAATAATGTCTTTACTTAGGCAATCATCATATTCATAATTATATTCTTATATCTAAAATATGTATCTTGTAATCCCATAATGTTAATCCATAAAAAATTTAAGAAACAAATTCACGAACCCAAGAACCAAACAACGCCATCGGCTCAACCAGAAGAAGAAGAACAAAGAGACACAATTATCGAGATTACACAAATAACATTGCCAAAACTTTACCCTTCAGTGTCACCTTGACTCGCAGGCTCGCCTCTTAAGGAGAGGGAAGTGACATATTCTATGTCTACGTTATACATAATATATTCTATGTCCACGTTATACATAAGTCTAGACACCAAATTCCCCATTCCAATAATGTAAACTTTCACAGGCTGGAACTATAAACAAAGAGTAGCCAAGTCACCCTAAATTTCGCATACCGATAATGTAAGCTTTCGCAGGCTGCACTTGTAAACAAAGAGCAGCTAAGCCGGGCTTCTCCCCCATCGATCAGCATTGATAACAAGATATTTAGAATTGTCAAAACATTGTTTGATTAAGAAAAACTTTCTTGTATATATAGTACATATGTATGTTATGTTGTTTGCCCGCGTTTTTCTGAGAAACACTTGCATACATACAAACATACATACATACATTCATATGAATAGATGTTTTAAGAAAAACGTCATGGTTATCTGAAGATAACTCCCCTGAATTAAGTTGATCAAATTTTTTTCTTAATAGGCCTTCAGCTTCTATAAATTAAACAAATTTCAAGTCACTATAATTTAATTACATACAAATAACTAACCTCCGTGATCAACTACATCAGCCTCCTTAAATTTGGCGAGACACTTTTTTCCATCGTTTTTCACGATTTTTCCACTTGGCAGTACACAAAACTGCCCACACTTCACTAAATAATACATTTTTATTTTATCGCGCTAACTTTTATAATGTTTGGAAACACTGTGTGTGGGACCAGAAACTTAAATTCGAAAATACACAGTTTTTGTACACGCTTTTTTTAGCTTCAACTGAATGTCATTTTCAGTGGTGCCAGACTTTCAACGGCTAGCAAAATAAATATGATCGAAAAGGTAGCCAGAAAAAGCTAAAAATTATAATTGGTGCTAATTTTAGAAAAAAAAAAAAAAAATTGGCCACCAAACAATTGTCTGATCTTATATTTTACAGTAAATAATATTTCATCGATAACGATAAAATCTTTATAAATGCCGAATACAGAAACAATAAAAAATGTATAGAGTCATAATATAATTTGCAGCATCACATTATTATTCTTTCGCATTTTTTATACCCTGAGCCCATTGAAAATGGGCAAAAAAGGGTATAATGTCTTTGGCAGAATGTATGTAACAGGCAGAAGGAGGGGTGGCAGACCCCTTAAAGTACATATATTCTTGATCAGGATCAACAGCCGAGTCGATCTAGTCTGTTTGTCCGTCTGTCTGTCCGTCTGTTTGAACGCGTCGATCTCAGATACCATAAGTGCTAGAGACTTCAAATTTGAAATGCAGGTTTGTGAATACCATACGCAGGTCAAGTTTGTTTCCAATTTTTGATGCCACGCCCCCTTCGCCCACAAATTGCAAAAAAACGATTTACAGGAACAATTTTTGACATAGCACTCCCTAACTGAGCTATCAGTTGAGAAGTATGCGTTTTAAACGACCCTGAAAATCAAAGCGATCGACCCATAAATAGAGAAGTTATTTCGGAATTTACATTTAATTCAATAATTACATTTGCATGGCAAATCAAACGTGCGAGCGAGACAGCATGTAAACGTTTGTATGCAAGGCGCGCACAAAGAAAGTACGAATTAGTACCCATTTTTTTTGGGTACCAAATAAGAATCAAGCGATAAGCAAAAATATTATCGATATCATGTAATGAAAATGATAATATATAATTTATGTATATACAAATATACAATTTGATTATTATCGTTGTAAAAAAGAACTTAGCATTTTCCGCTTTAAGAATCTCATAAAATTAGACATTGTCTTTTATTTCAAATTTCGCACGCACTGCAGCAGCCTTTGGCAGGTTCAAATTTGTTGCGTAAGAGGGAGAGAGTGAGAGAGGAAAATGGGTGCTGCCAGATTGCAGGCTGAACGAAGTTGTAGTTTGTGGCTACTCTTGACACACTCTACATCGATTGCAAGCGATTACGATTACGACTTGCGATTTACCAATTTGTCAATTTCTAATTAATTTTAAATAAGTTTAATATAATACCGAGTGATGTATTCGTTCAGTGAGGCATTTATAACGTAGTCTGCAGTGATAAGCACAGTGATTTAAGAAAACCAAAAGTTGTTCATAGTTTCGCGTGTGTAATTTTTATACCCTGATACAACTTTTATAAAAGAGTACATGGGCTCAGGGTATCCTACTGCCGAGCGTGCTCGACTGTAGCCGCACCTCACCGCGAGCGATGCGAGCCGGGGTAAGCGAAAGAGAGCAGGGCGAGCCCCTTGTTTTTTTTAATTTATATTTTTTTTTTTTTAAATTTTTAGATTAAACTGAATTTTGTTCGTCACAAAATTGGATATCAGAAATTTTGGGGCTAGAAATTGCTTTCGTCACTGGACTTTTACCTCGTGTAGAGGTTTTTTTGCGGGTAAATATGTACATATGTATATGCAAGAAATTTTTTTGTAATCAAACGTAATGTTTTGAATTTCTAAATATCTTGTTATCTAGCTAAATTTAAGAAAATTGTTTTTCGCTCCTGTGTGTGTTTAGATTTTTCATTATTCTGATGAAACGTCCGTTACTAGTTTTTATGGGTATACATATGTATGTACGCATGTTTATGCACACGCATATGTACGTATGTATGTATGTATGTCAGTAAATATGTATACAAGTGATTCTTAGAAAAACACGGACTTAAACACATACATATGTACATACATATGTATACCCAAGGAAGCTTTTAGTAATTAAACATAGTCCTGTTAATTTATAATTGTCTAATATTGTAGCTTAATTTTTGAAAATTGTTTTTCGTTGGTGTGAGTGCTTTAATTTATGTGCTCGCGCATTAGTTTGTATGTATGTACGTATGTATATATGTATGATTATGAGAAAAACGCGGGCTTATACACATGTACATAAGTATATGGAAGCGAGTTTTTATAATTATACATAGTGTTGCTAATTTCAATCTAACCAGCTTGTGCGTCTACTATTTTTTGTAATTGGGAGTTTTTGCCCAATGTCATAGTTTATAGAAACGTCCGCTAGTCATTCTTGTGTATGTAAGTTAAGAACGAAAATATTGGAAAACTCTAAACTGCAACTGCAACAACATCCGGCCGTCAGGTGCAGTAGCCCCAATATCGCTGAGCCCAGCGTCTGGACAACTTCCCGCACGCGCAACCCAATTGCCGAAATTCTCGGAACATTTGGCAACAAGTCAGGTGCTTCAGAATTGTCACAACGCTGCTGCCGCCGCTGCGAACGTCGCGACGCGTCGCTGCCAATTCACCAAGCTCTCTTAGGGATCTTATTAGCTTAGCTTAATTAGTCTAAATATAGTAATAAAGAAGAACAGTCCTATTGGACGTAATAAAAGTAAATTTTTTTATAAAACAAAAAATATTAAAATTTAACTGGCGCACGAGCAGGGACCAGCGGAAATAAAAACAAGGGGGCTCCGCCCCCTGCTCGCTTCGCTCGCGGTGAGGTGCGGCTACAGTCGAGCACGCTCGACAGTAGGATACCCTGAGCCCATGTACTCTTTTATAAAAGTTGATTGTTGCCCATTTTTAGGGGCTCAGGGTATCAAAAATTACACACGCGAAACTATGAACAACTTTCGGTTTTCTGAAGTCACTGTGCTTATCACTGCAGACTACGTTATTAATGCCTCACTGAAATAATACATCACTCGATTACGATTACGACTTGCGATTTACCAATTTATCAATTTCTAATTAATTTTAAATAAGTTTATTATATTAAAGTTTATTATATTAAACTTATTTAAAATTAATTAGAAATTGATAAATTGGTAAATCGCAAGTCGTAATCGTAATCGCTTGCGATCGATGTAGCGTGTGTCAAGAGTAGCTACAAACTACAACTTTGCTCAGCCTGCAATCTGGCAGCACCCATTTTCATCTCTCACTCTCTCCCTCTAACGCAACAAATTCAAGCCTGCCAAAGGCTGATGCAGTGCGCGCGAAATTTGAAATAAAAGGCAATGTCTAATTTTATGAGATTCTTAAAGCGGAAAATGCTAAGATTTTTTTTACAACGATAATAAGCAGATACTTATTATATATATGTGTAAGGAATCAAAAATATTAATAATTAAAATTATTATTTTGCAGCTTTCAGTGCTCGGCAAAGATGCAAGAGTAGTGCTGCAAAATGATCGCTATTTCTCTCATGCAATTTCATACATAGCTATCAGCTTCTGCTGATTTTTGCCATGCAAAAATACATATTTATATATTAACACAATTATATTTTAATCAAATTGTATATTTGTATATACATAAATTATACATTAACATTTTCATTACATGATATCGATAATATTTTTGTTTATCGCTTGATTCTTATTTGGTACCCAAAAGAAAATGGGTACTAACTCGTTCTGTCTTTGTGCGCGCCTTGCATACAAACGTATACATGCTGTCTCGCTCGCACGTTTGATTTGCCATGCAAATGTAATTATTGAGTTAAATGTAAATTCCGAAATAACTTCTCTATTCATGGGTCAATCGCTTTGAAATTTCGGGGTCGTTTAATACGCATACTTCTCAACTGATTGTTCAGTTAGGGAGTGCTATGTCAAAAATTGCGCCTGTAAATCGTTTTTTTCAATTTGTGGGCGAAGGGGGCGTGGCATCAAAAATTGGAAACAAACTTGACCTGCGTATGGTATTCACAAACCTGCATTCCAAATTTGATGTCTCTAGCACTTATAGTATCTGAGATCGACGCGTTTAAACAGACGGACAGACAGACGGACAGGGCTAGATCGACTCGGCTGTTGATCCTGATCAAGAATATATATACTTTATGGGGTCTGCCACCCCTCCTTCTGCCTGTTACATACATTCTGCCAAACACATTATACCCTTTTTTTGCCCATTTTCAATGGGCTCGGGTAAAAAAACGAAAGTGCAAAACAGTATCTAAGTTTTTGGTTCGTGAAGGTTTAATACCGACAGTTGCCAACCGCCGCTGGCCAAGTGATTTATTGAAAAGACTCCTTCGCGTTAATTCGCGTCGTCGATATCTCACTAAACTGAGAAGAACTTAATTGTTCAATCAGCAAAACAGTGGATCTTAATTGGTCATTGCTCATCGGTGGACTACAGTTCTGTTGTATCCGTTCGCAGGACATCCTCAACGTGAACTGGTCGCAGGATCCCTAGTAGAAAATTCAAAAAGGATGAAATCCGGACAGTCGGGAGGAGTAGCCGCAGGATTTAACATAATGTAAGCTAGTTTTTAAGTTTAAGAAAAAAATCAAATCAAAATCAAACTTGTTAAATACAAACAAACCAAACATACAAAGAAGAAAATACCAAACTAAGACTTGCCCAAAGAAAAAATTTGTCAAGAACAAATATAAAATAAAATACTGTAAAACGATAACAAAATAAATATAACTACTCCAAGAGTAGTATAAAAATTTCCAATCTTGCGATTCCCAAAATAAGGGACCCTCCAAGGTAGAAGGAACAAACCAGCTACTGGTTTTCACGATATAATCAATTTTTATTATTTTCACAAATTTTCATATTAAATATTTAGTAATATCTGAAATTGCTTAAACAAACATTTAATATTTTTACAAACATTCTAAACAACCATTTTATACAAACATTTGAACAAACACTTTTTTATATATATCATACATACATATATCTCGAAAATTTATGGCCAATCTCAACAACTTGATACGACCCCCCATTTTGAACCAGGACAACTTAGCCAACGAACGACAACAACAGAGACAAGAACAGAGACAAATAGAACACCAACAAAACAGGAATATGGCGTCCTTACAACAAGTTACCGAGCTAGGGTACCTCAAGATATTTTGGTATTCTTCACTCGATCAGGAGCAAAACCACTGGTAATGTGGACACGGCACTAGAAGCATATAGCGTTCCATTAAATTGGAGAGCAATGGTAAAGTGCTTGACGATGCATTACGGCGACAAACGTGATCTCGGTACTCTAGAGTATCAGATGACAATGTTGTCTCAGGGTAATCAAACGGTAGAAGAATTTCATCAGGTGGTATATCAACACCTGTCTCTTCTTTTGAACAAAGTGAACTGCATGGATTTGGGTGAGGAAGCTCATCGATTGCTAAAGAAGATGTACCGCGACAAAGCCACAGATACGTTTGTATGCGGCCTGCGCGAAGATCTACCGCGTATCTTGGGTGCACACGCGCCAAGAGATCTTCCTTCGGCATTGAACATATGCCTGAAAATGGAGAATCAGAAATATCGCACCATGCACGCAGTGACTCTAGGACAGGCCAACAACAAAAGCGCCAATGTCAAACCAATACCAGCTCCTCGAAACATGCAATTCGTTAATTCAGGCTTCCGACAGCCACCCCAGGCTCCCCCCAGAAATCGCCCGTTCCAACACCAACAATTCGGACAGCCTCAGAGCTACAACAACTTTGGACAGCAACGACAATTTTCTATGCCACGGCAATTTGACACAAACCAATACCGACCACAACAATTCGCACCCCCCAGGCCATTAGCGCCAAAACCCCAACCGAGACCGGAACCTATGGACGTAGACCCAAGCATTAGGTCAAAAATGGTGAACTATATAAATAGGCCACAATTTGAGACAGCAAAAAGACCTCCAGGCCCAATGCCCGACGGACAAAAGAGACAAAGAAACTTTAATATTCAAACCGACGATAGCGGACAAAATGAAATGCAATCTGCTGAGACGTATGCCACTATGGCAGAGTACGCGCAAGAACTTGCAGATCAAGAAGACGGGACACAAGACGAAACATTAGACGAATATGTTGACGGATATGACTACGACGAAACCGATCAGTATGACAACTCAGCAATGAATTTTTTAGAATAGAGCATTCCTCGCTTCCATACTTCGAATGCAAGCTGGGTAATGGAAAAATTTTAAAAATATTAATAGATACAGGATCAAACAGAAATTATATTCAACCCAAGTTCGTCACCAATCCAATACCAAATCAAAAGCCATTTAACGCTGTGTCCGTAGGGGGCAGTGTTCGTGTCACTCACCACATAATAGCCAATCTCTTCAAACACCCCGACATAAACGTCAAATTCTTTTTGTTGCCGACTTTAAAGTCATTTGATGCCATTCTGGGCAATGACAGCCTGAAAGAGCTAAATGCTGAAATTAAAGTAAGCAAGAAAATCATGACAATTAAAAACAAAATTCATGTACCCATCAAAGAAAAGAAATTCGAGGCGGTAAACACCATAGTACCAAGAACCGAGCATTTAAATAAAACGCAGAGTGACAGCTTAAATAAAGTTCTTGAAAGATATTCAAATTTATTCGCGGAACCAAATCAAAAACTGACCTACACATCCAATGTGAAGGCAGAAATCCGAACTTCTTCAGACACTCCAGTGTATTCAAAATTTTATCAGTATCCAATGAGCTTAAAAGATGAGGTAAACAAACAGGTCACTGAACTCGTAAACGATGGTATAATCAGACCATCAAGGTCTCCATACAACTCCCCTGTATGGATAGTACCCAAGAAAGCAGACGCCTCAAAAGAAAAAAATATCGTATGGTCATAGATTACAGGAAATTAAACTTGGTTACTATAGCAGATAAAACCCTATACCAGAAATAAATGAAGTACTCGCTCAATTAGGTGACAACAAAGTCTTTTCCGTACTGGATCTTAAGAGTGGATTCCACCAAATTCCATTGAAAACATCTGACATAGAAAAAACTGCCTTCTTCGTGAATAACGGAAAATACGAGTTTACACGACCCATTCGGACTAAAGAACGCGCCAGCAATTTTCCAGCGCACTAGACGATATACTTCATGAACATATTGGCAAAATATGTTTCATCTACATTGATGACATTATCATTTTCAGTAAAGACGACGAATCACATTTAAAAAACCTGGCCAAAATTTTTCGAACTTTGCAAGAAGCCAATATGAAATGTCAATTGAACAAATGCGAGTTTTTGAAGAACAAAGTCGAGTTCCTTGGCTTTGTTGTTTCCGATAAGGGCATCGAGACAAATCCAGATAAAGTTGCAGCTATAGCTCAGTATCCTCTTCTAAAGACCCTTAAAGACTTAAGATCATTTTTTGGGACTTTCCGGGTACTACAGGAGATTCATTGAGAATTATGCTAAGCTCGCCAAGCCCCTTACCTCGCTTTTAAGAGGGGCAGACGGACGAGTGTCCAAAAAAAATGTCGTCAAAAAAATCTATTTCGCTTGACAACCAAGCACTAGAAGCATTCAAAAAACTTAAAAGTAGTCTTATATCCAAAGATATAATACTCCGTTACCCAGATTTCAAAAAGGAGTTTCACTTGACAATCGATGCATCCAACTTCGCAATAGGTGCAGTATTATCGCAAGATAAGCAACCTATTTCATTTCTCTCAAGAACACTATCCAAAGTGGAAGAAAACTACGCAGCTAACGAAAAAGAAATATTAGCCATTATTTGGGCCTTAAAAAGCCTAAAGAACTACCTATACTGTAAAGCGAAAGTTAAAATATTCACTGACCACCCGCCTTTGACTCACTCTTTGAGTAGCTGGAACTGAAACGCGAGAATCAAACGGTGGAAATCCTATTTAGAGGAATACGACTACGAGATATTTTATAAACCGGGAAAGGAGAATGTGGTAGCCGATGCGCTATCCAGAAAACCACCTATAGGGCATATAAATTCAATAGCCTCGACGTAACACAGCGACGAGAGCTCAGGCGAAGAACTTATACCAAGTATGGAAGTCCCTATTTTCTTTCATAAAGCAGAGATGACCAACTACAAGTTCAGCATACCATTCCCAACCTTTCACAGACACGACATATACAGACAGCAGTACAATCCGGACGAACTATTATCCGACCTGAAAAAATATCTAATTCCCCTCGGTATTAAACGGTATATACACGACCGAAGATATAATGTGGAAAATCCAACAATTATATCCAAGTCATTTCAAAAATTTTAAAGTACCTTTCACACAGACATTAGTAAAAGACTTGACCAACACAACAGACCAAGAGGAACAAATCCTCAAAACACACAATAGGGCTCACCGAAATGCGTTAGAAAATAAAATTCAGCTATCAGAAGAATTCTACTTTCCAAAAATGAAACAAAAAATAGCAAACATAGTAAAACAGTGCAAGATTTGTAAAGAGACGAAATACGATCGCCATCCACCTAACCCAGAGATTAGAGAAACGCCCATATCAGAATACCCCGGACACATAATTCACATCGACATCTACTCGACTGAACGATACCTCGTACTCACCTTAATAGACAAATTTTCCAAATTAGCAAAAGCACAAATTATAAAATCAAATGCAATAGAGGACATTAGGACGCCACTTCGCGATATAGTTTTCTATTTTGGCGTGCCAAAATTCATAGTAATGGACAATGAAAAATCTTTAAGTTCTGAATCAATACGATTTATGTTAGTTGACCAACTGAGAATGCAAATTTATAAAACACCCGCCAATAAAAGTACAGTTAACGGACAGATTGAACGATTTCACTCAACACTCTCTGAAATAATGAGATGCTTGAAAAGGGATTAAACTCATAGGAGTTTTGAAGAACTTCTTGATCGAGCCGTTTATGAGTATAACTACTCAATTCATTCAGTAACGAAGAAAAGGCCATTAGAAGTTTTTTTTGGCAGAAAAGTAACCACTGACACTACGCAATACGAACAGGCAAAACTGGACAACATGGATCAACTGAGACGTAAACAGACCGAAGACCTACTAGACCACAATAGCAGAAGGAAACCAATTCGAACCTATGAGGCAGGAGAAAAAATATTTGTGAAAATAAATACAAGATTAGGTTCAAAGCTATCAAATATATTTAAAAAGGAAATAGTAAAAGAAGACAAGAACACTACAAAACTAACAGAATCGGGACGTACAGTACATAAGAGCCATATTAAAACTTAAAATTCAATTTCAGGATGCTGATGTGCTTAGCCAACGCAACTGTTACAATAACCAATCATACTGACTCACAGACAGTGACCATTTATAAGGGAATCGGCAAAATACGATCCAACGATACTAAAATTCTACATGTCATCAATTTGGAACAAATACGGGACGCTCTTAGCAACTTGCAGTTCTACACGGACACAAATCTTAAATACAATAACCTATATCATACCATACAGCACGAAATATCGCAGACGTTTGTAATCTTTAAAACTATTACCACATTTCACTCCCGAAAGAGTAGGGCAATTAACATTCTTGGCACTGCTTGGAAATTTATGGCAGGTAGCCCCGATCATAACAGATAGTATAGACAAACTTACTACTAACAATTACAAACAGGTAATAATCAACAGACAACTAGAAGACAGATTAAATCAACTGACCAAAATTTCTAATGATATTGCAAACCCAATAAAAAGAGACTCACTTATGAGTAACGAATTGGCCATCAGCTTTCAAAGTTCGACTTATTAAAGAAGAAGTTGTTAATATAAAATACGCCATCCAATGGGCGAAACTAAACATGATCAACACATTCCTGTTAAGTGAAAATGAAATAAACATAACAAATAACCAATTTAAAAACGGCCATATGCCACCATTAACAACCGAAGAAATGTTAGAATTTTCAGATGTTTCCATTTTACACAATGGAACGACACTCATATATTTAATTAAGATACCGAATCTAGAAACAACAACTTTCCAAAACTATGCAATAAAACATATAATTAAACCGAATGGCATTGTTAACTTACCGGCAAGCGAAATATTTGAAAACAAAAGTAAAAAAGAAATTTTTGGAATTAAAGGTCAATGTAAGAATCTTTACAATATAAAAATCTATAATAAAAATAAGTTAGAAGATTTAAGTCAGAATAGTTGTTTGCCAAGATTACTTGGAGGAGAGCAGGCAATGTGTGAATTCACAAACGCAGACCATACATCCACACTGGAGGAGATCGACGAGGGAATCATCTTAGCAAACGACTTCAATGGCACCATAACCTTGATTAACTTCTGGAACGAGACAATAATCATCAACGGCAAAGAGTTCAGCAACACCGAAATACAAGTCGCTGAACCGGGCATACCGCTTATGCAGATAGCTCCAGTGGAGATCGAACGCCTACGAATCTTATCACTGAAAGCGCTAGAAGGGCTCCATATAGACAACACTGAAAAACTGCAGAAACTTCAAACACACTCATCTGTAAACAGGATAGCATTCATCGCATCAATAGCATCTCTAGCAATCCTAACAGTTACTCTTCATTGGTGTAAGGGTAGAAAGAAGACAATAAACCTACAACTTGGGAACATCAAACCCGAAATACCCAAGATGACACCGACTCCCCCAGCAACCATATACCAGCCGCCAAATACGCAATTTAACAACAAACCATTTTTCTAAGGAGGACAAGTGTAAATCTAAGGGGAAGAGTTAGGAACGAAAATATTGGAAAACTCTAAACTTGACAATATTAAAAATTCAAAAAAAATTTATTTTTATAAATGGTTGAATACCAAGAAAACTATTTTTTTTTTATAAACTTGTTATAAAACCGTAGACAAGAATAATAAAATGAGAAAAAAAATAAATATACAAAAAAAGATATATTTTATGCAAGAGAACTTGTGAAAGTTTTTGTTTTTGTTAAAAAATTTTACTGATCAACTGTATGTTTTCACGTTTACAGTTAGTCAAGAAAGTGCTTTGATAAAATTTAAAATTTACACTCTTTTTTTGCAAAATGTAGACATTTTTGTATAAATAATTATTTTGGTATTGTTGGCTATAGTTTATAGAAAAGTTTAAAATCAGAACTATTTTATTGAGCTCGAATATTTTTTAAATTAATCAAACAAATATGTGAATTTTTATTTTGTCAAAAAAATCTGTTGACTTAACTTATCTATATTCAAATACATATATCTTAGCTGTTATTGGTATGTTTGCCTTTTCCTTACTTTTTCTTTTCGAAACTATTGCATTGTGTTTCTTACTTGAATTTACTTTTACAGAAACGAGCTCGACAATTGACAACAGTTACTTAAATAACAACAATTCGGAGAAGCTACATGAAAATTTAGGTAAGTTGGCTTGTACTTTCTTTATAAGCAGATGGACTAATTTCGAAATTTTTCAGCAGCTTCAGAAGGATCTGCAGTTATAAATGGCTCTGCAACTTCAGATGGTTCTGCAGCCTCAGATGGCTCTGCAGCTTCAGAAGGCTCTGCGGATATATATGGCTCTGTAGCTAAAGTTTCGGTTTCTGTAGCTTTAGGCACTACAGACTCTTTAGGTAAGTTAGCTTGTATTTTAGTAAAGGAAGATATATTTATATCGACATTGTATGTGTGTGTCCTCAGATGGTTCTATAGCTAAGGACTTAGCTTCCGTCGCTTTGGAGGCGACCAACTTATTTATAAGTGATAATTTTTTAAGTAAGTTCTTAAAAGTTCAATTACTAAGCGTTAGCAGTCTCTTATATACTATTACATATTGGGTTTAAAAAAAAAATAGGTGCCAAACAATGTGCACGGTGTGTTGCAGAAACCTCTAATTTTTCAGATTTGTAATTTTTATTTTATATTTTGTTTATTTATAAATTGATAATAGATTCCACTGAACAAAATTCAACAGAACTAAACAATACATCTGACCCAAGTTTTGCCTGTAACATTTCCACTGCCATCGATATAAGCATTCATTATACTGGTCCTCGTCTATACGATATCAGAAACTTAGAGGTTCCAACTGCCAAAGATGCGAAAAACTGCAAACAACATTTCTGCATCTACTGCCATAAATTACAACAGCCGAAGATTTAAATAGTGGCATCTTCATAGTACCCCGTCAAAAAAGATCTCGAAATGGTAATACATCTCAGGACTACATCACTTGTATATATTGCAAAGGGTTCTTTCCAAAAAATACTATACGGTATCATACTTCGAAATGCCCAAAAAGCTTGCATAAGAAAGGAGCACATGATATTACCAAGGATGGTCGTGCTGCCACCGATTTTGTTCATAGTGCTGCCAGCGATGTTTTGCGCGAAGTAGTAATGGCCAAATTGAGAGACGATGCTATCGGAAGAGCTACCTATTTTGATCATCTTATTATCGTTAACGCATATAATGAATGCCTAAGGCATACAGATGTACAACATTATATGATAAGAGCGAATATGAGGGTGATAGGTCGCCTGGTAATATCTCTCCGATCTACAGATCCTTCCATTAGTGAATTGAAAGATGTCTTTTGTCCCACGAAAGTAGATTTGGTACTGCAGTGTATACGAGAAGTTGCTCAATGGGACAGCAAAACCATGTTTTATAAAACACCATCAGTTGCCACGAATTTAACCACCCTAAAAGAAAATTTGGTGATTTCCTGTGGACATTATACACAAAGAGAAGCAGCATGAAAAAAAAGAATTGGTAAAGGACTTTATGAAACTGTGGCAAAAGGACGTGCATCTTAATATCAACAAAAAGGCAGTAGAGGATCATACAAAAATTAGGCGTGCTAATAAAACAAGTCTCCCAAGCAAAGAAGATATAAAGAAACTATTCGATTATACTAAGCAAATGTCATCTAAAGCTTAAAATGATTTAAAAACGGGTTTTGATATGAGCGCTTGGTTCTCCCTAGTTGAAAGTACCGGTAAAAGTTTGCAGATTTTTAATCGTCGTCGAGTTGGCGAAATAGAGCGGCTTACTATAGAAAACTACAAATCTGTCCATGGTGTTAATGATATTGTTAGCTCGGATATATTAAATACACTGACTGAAAGTACTAAACAAATAGCGAATCAGTTTACTAGAATAACGATCAGAGGAAAGCTGGATAGAACGGTGCCGGTACTTTTAACACCATATGATCGCTCGTGTATCGACACAATACTTAAATATCGCACTAATGCTGGCATTGGTGATGATAATGACTATGTCTTTAGTGCTCCAAATGCCTCCAAGAAATATATTCGTGCATGCCACCTAATGAGCGTATTTGCCGAAAAGTGCGGAGCTTCCCGCCCTGAAACGTTAAGAGGCTTTAAGCTTCGAAAGCACTTAGCGACCTACACTTCGATGCTTAATATTCAAGATACACAGATTGACCGTCTTGCCAACTTCATGGGTCATCAGAAAATTATCCATAAAAATATCTACCGAGTTCCTTCTTCGATAACTGAAATAACAGAAGTTTCAAAGATGTTAATGACAGCGCTTAACAACAATGATGAAAATGATGATGATGGAGAAGATATTTCAAGTGAGTTTTATTTATTTTCAAAACCAAAGAGAATATATTCATGATCAATATCATAGGCCGATTTTTCCCAATTCTTCGTTGTATTATAAAGGGCACATGTATGTTATATCTTCGGCACACCGAATATAAATTTTCTTTTTTGTTTTGTATCTAAAACTTTGCTATTGTTTAATTTTGTAGGTGATGTGGATTTGGATTCTATCGACATCAGCAACTCGAGAAGTATATCAGAAAAGGATAATACTCAGGGAAATAACCGGCCAAAGCAGAAGCGTCGCAGCAGTTAGTATTCATTTTAAAGCAATTAAAGCTTAGAAGTTAGAGTCAGTCCTAGTCGAAATTCTTTATAATGATAACAAAGATAAATAGCTGAGCATCGTCGATCTCATATACTATAAGTGCTAGAGACTTCAAATTTGGAATGCAGGTCTGTGAATACCATACGCAGGTCAAGTTTGTTTCCAATTTTTGATGCCACGCCCCCTTATCCCACAAATTGCACAAAATGATTTACAGGCTCAATTTTTGACATAGCACTCCCTAACTGAACAATCAGTTGAGAAGTATGCGTATTAAACGACCCTGAAAATTTCAAAGCGATTGACCCATAAATAGAGAAGTTATTTCGGCATTTACATTTAATTCAATAATTACATTTGCATGGCAAATCAAACGTGCGAGCGAGACAGCATGTAAACGTTTGTATGCAAGGCGCGCACAAAGAAAGTACGAATTAGTACCCATTTTTTTTTGGGTACCAAATAAGAATCAAGCGATAAGCAAAAATATTATCGATATCAAGTAATGAAAATGATAATGTATAATTTATGTATATACAAATATACAATTTGATTAAAATATAATTGTGTTAATATATAAATATGTATTTTTGCATGGCAAAAATCAGCAGAAGCTGATAGCTATGCATGAAATTGCATGAGAGAAATAGCGATCATTTTGCAGCACTACTCTTGCATCTTTGCCGAGCACTGAAAGCTGCAAAATAATAGTTTTAATTATTAATATTTTCGATTCCTTACACATATATATAATAAGTATCTGCATATTATCGATGTAAAAAAAAAACTTAGCATTTTCCGCTTTAAGAATCTCATAAAATTAGACATTGCCTTTTATTTCAAATTTCGCGCACTGCATCAGCCTTTGGCAGGCTTGAATTTGTTGCGTTAGAGGAGAGTGAGAGATGAAAATGGGTGCTGCCAGATTGCAGGCTGAGCAAAGTTGTAGTTTGTAGCTACTCTTGACACACGCTACATCGATCGCAAGCGATTACGATTACGACTTGCGATTTACCAATTTATCAATTTCTAATTAATTTTAAATAAGTTTATTATATTAAAGTTTATTATATTAAACTTATTTAAAATTAATTAGAAATTGATAAATTGGTAAATCGCAAGTCGTAATCGTAATCGAGTGATGTATTAGTTCAGTGAGGCATTAATAACGTAGTCTGCAGTGATAAGCACAGTGACTTCAGAAACCGAAAGTTGTTCATAGTTTCGCGTGTGTAATTTTGATACCCTGAGCCCTAAAAATGGGCAACAATCAACTTTATAAAAGAGCATGGGCTCAGGGTATCCTACTGTCGAGCGTGCTCGACTGTAGCCCACCTCACCGCGAGCGAAGGAGCAGGGCGAGCCCCTTTTTTTATTTCCGCTGGTCCCTGCTCGGCGCCAGTTAAATTTTAATATTTTTTGTTTTATAAAAAAATTTACTTTTATTAAGTCCAATAGGACTGTTCTTCTTTATTACTATATTTAGACTAATTAAGCTAAGCTAATAAGATCCCTAAGAGAGCTTGGTGAATTGGCAGCGACGCGTCGCGACGTTCGCAGCGGCGGCAGCAGCGTTGCGACAATTCTGAAGCACCTGACTTGTTGCCAAATGTTCCGAGAATTTCGGCAATTGGGTTGCGCGTGCGGGAAGTTGAATGCTCGTGCGGGAAGTTGTCCAGACGCTGGGCTCAGCGATATTGGGGCTACTGCACCTGACGGCCGGATGTTGTTGCAGTTGCAGTTTAGAGTTTTCCAATATTTTCGTTCTTAACTTACATACACAAGAATGACTAGCGGACGTTTCTATAAAATATGACATTGGGCAAAACTCCCAATTAAAAAAATAGTAGACGCACAAGCTGGTTAGATTGAAATTAGCAACACTATGTATAATTATAAAAACTCGCTTCCATATACTTATGTACATGTGTATAAGCCCGCGTTTTTCTCATAATCATACATATATACATACGTACATACATACAAACTAATGCGCGAGCACATAAATTAAAGCACTCACACCAACGAAAAACAATTTTCAAAAATTAAGCTACAATATTAGACAATTATAAATTAACAGGACTGTGTTTAATTACTAAAAGCTTCCTTGCGTATACATATGTATGTACATATGTATGTGTTTAAGTCCGTGTTTTTCTAAGAATCACTTGTATACATATTTACTGACATACATACATACATACGTACATATGCGTGTACATAAACATGCGTACATAAATATGTATACCCATAAAAACTAGTAACGGACGTTTCATCAGAATAATGAAAAATCTAAACACACACAGGAGCGAAAAACAATTTTCTTAAATTTAGCTAGATAACAAGATATTTAGAAATTCAAAACATTACGTTTGATTACAAAAAAATTTCTGCATATACATATGTACATATTTACCCACAAAAAAACCTCTACACGAGGTAAAAGTCCAGTGACGAAAGCAATTTCTAGCCCCAAAATTTCTGATATCCAATTTTGTGACGAACAAAATTCAGTTTAATCTAAAAATTAAAAAAAAAAAAAAATATAAATTAAAAAAAAACAAGGGGGCTCCGCCCGCTGCTCGCTTCGCTCGCTTACCCCCGGCTCGCATCGCTCGCGGTGAGGTGCGGCTACAGTCGAGCACGCTCGGCAGTAGGATACCCTGAGCCCATGTACTCTTTTATAAAAGTTGTATCAGGGTATAAAAATTACACACGCGAAACTATGAACAACTTTTGGTTTTCTTAAATCACTGTGCTTATCACTGCAGACTACGTTATAAATGCCTCACTGAACGAATACATCACTCGGTATTATATTAAACTTATTTAAAATTAATTAGAAATTGACAAATTGTAAATCGCAAGTCGTAATCGTAATCGCTTGCAATCGATGTAGAGTGTGTCAAGAGTAGCCACAAACTACAACTTCGTTCAGCCTGCAATCTGGCAGCACCCATTTTCCTCTCTCACTCTCTCCCTCTTACGCAAGAAATTTGAGCCTGCCAAAGGCTGCTGCAGTGCGCGCAAAATTTGAAATAAAAGACAATGTCTAATTTTATGAGATTCTTAAAGCGGAAAATGCTAAGTTTTTTTTTACAACGATAATAATCAAATTGTATATTTGTATATACATAAATTATACATTATCATTTTCATTACATGATATCGATAATATTTTTGCTTATCGCTTGATTCTTATTTGGTACCCAACAAAAAATGGGTACTAATTCGTACTTTCTTTGTGCGCGCCTTGCATACAAACGTTTACATGCTGTCTCGCTCGCACGTTCGATTTGCCATGCAAATGTAATTATTGAATTAAATGTAAATTCCGAAATAACTTCTCTATTTATGGGTCGATCGCTTTGAAATTTTCAGGGTCGTTTAAAACGCATACTTCTCAACTGATAGCTCAGTTAGGGAGTGCTATGTCAAAAATTGTGCCTGTAAATCGTTTTTTTTGCAATTTGTGGGCGAAGGGGGCGTGGCATCAAAAATTGGAAACAAACTTGACCTGCGTATGGTATTCACAAACCTGCATTCAAACAGACGGACAGACAGACGGACAGACAGACTAGATCGACTCGGCTGTTGATCCTGATCAAGAATATATATACTTTAAGGGGTCTGCCACCCTCATTCTGCCAAAGACATTATACCCTTTTTTGCCCATTTTCAATGGGCTCAGGGTATAAAAAATGCGAAAGAATAATCATGTGATGCTGCAAATTATATTATGACTCTATACATTTTTTATTGTTTCTGTATTCGGCATTTATAAAGATTTTATCGTTATCGATGAAATATTATTTACTGTAAAATATAAGATCAGACAATTGTTTGGTGGGCAATTTTTTTTTTTTTCTAAAATTAGCACCAATTATAATTTTTAGCTTTTTCTGGCTACCTTTTCGATCATATTTATTTTGCTAGCCGTTGAAAGTCTGGCAGCACTGAAAATGACATTCAGTTGAAGCTAAAAAAAGCGTGTACAAAAACTGTGTATTTTCGAATTTAAGTTTCTGGTCCCACACACAGTGTTTCCAAACATTATAAAAGTTAGCGCGATAAAATAAAAATGTATTATTTAGTGAAGTGTGGGCAGTTTTGTGTACTGCCAAGTAGAAAAATAGTGAAAAACGATGGAAAAAAGTGTCTCGCCAAATTTAAGGATGGCCGCTATGAGGCTAATGTAGTTGATCACGGAGGTTAGTTATTTGTATGTAATTAAATTATAGTGACTTGAAATTTGTTTAATTTATAGAAGCTGAAGGCCTATTAAGAAAAAAATGTGATCAACTTAATTCAGGTGAGTTATCTTCAGATAACCATGACGTTTTTCTTAAAACATCTATTCATATGAATGTATGTATGTATGTTTGTATGTATGCAAGTGTTTCTCAGAAAAACGCGGGCTTAAGCAAACATACATATGTACATATGTATATGCAAGAAAGTTTTTTCTAATCAAACGTAATGTTTTGAAATTCTAAATATCTTGTTATCTAGCTAAATTTAAGAAAATTGTTTTTCGCTCCTGTGTGTGTTTAGATTTTTCATTATTCTGATGAAACGTCCGTTACTAGTTTTTATGGGTATTCATATAATTAGATTTTTCTTTATTCACTGTGAGTTTGAATCTTATAAAAACCGCGCACAGTTCTAACGGTTAAGTTGAATTTATTATAAAATAAAAAGACAAGGCGATATTACACGACTTGTGCTTTGCGTTATAACGAAAGCTAATTTCGGGCATTTAAATGTTTACAATATTATAAAGGCTGGGAACGAAATTACTCAGCGTTGGCTGGGAACGCAAATTTGCTGACAGTGGGTTATTTCGATCAATGCTGATCGATGGGGGAGAAGCCCGGCTTAGCTGCTCTTTGTTTACAAGTGCAGCCTGCGAAAGTTTACATTATCGGTATGCGAAATTTAGGGTGACTTGGCTACTCTTTGTTTATAGTTCCAGCCTGTGAAAGTTTACATTATTGGAATGGGGAATTAGGTGTCTAGACTTATGTATAACGTGGACATAGAATATATTATGTATAACGTAGACATAGAATATGTCACTTCCCTCTCCTTAAGAGGCAAGCCTGCGAGTCATGGTGACACTGAAGGGTAAAGTTTTATTTGTGTAATCTCGATAATTGTGTCTCTTTGTTCTTCTTCTTCTGGTTGAACCGATGGCGTTGTTTGGTTCTTGGGTTCGTGAATTTGTTTCTTAAATTTTTTATGGATTAACATTATGGGATTACAAGATACATATTTTAGATATAAGAATATAATTATGAATATGATGGCTATGATTATGATGATTGCCTATGTAAAGACATTATTTTGTGATACAATTTTTACAATGTCATCATGCTTGATAGGTTTAACTTTAATTATTTCTAAGGGGGGATACAATGGTGTAAGATCAACTTCTGGTTGTAGATAGTTGTCGCTTAAAATTATGTCATTTATATGCATTTTGCATTGATTTATACTTATAATTTTATTGCCCTGAATATAAAGAAAAGATCAACATTATTTTTCTGGCAATTTTGTTTTACAGTTGTATTAGTTATGTTCCAAGTTACAATGGTATTTGGTTCAATGTATTTTATCATGTCTTTGTTATTTATGCGTTCAAAGTTACAAATTGGTGTTGTGTGTAGTAAAATTTTTGTTATGCATTCGTCAATTACTGGTTTATTATCTCGATTATAAATTTTATTATTTTTTTCAAAATAGAAAGTAGTACTAATGTAATCAAGTTGATAGCCATTATGATCAGGATATGGGATAATTTTGATAGTGTTAGTGGACTGAAAGTCAACTGGAATATGGGATATAATTAGTATGATATTATCTTGGTAGTTAATCCAAGTGGATGTTTTAATTAGTAGTATGTTTCGGTTATTGACGCTGTCAAGTTTGTCATAGGTAAGTAGTTTTGGATTGAAAAGTCCTAGTCTTGACAATTGCATACCCATTTCAATGTCTTCTATGTATTCTATAAATTGTGATAGTTGGTAAGTAAAAGTATCTTGTATATTTTTCTTATTTTGATGTTCTTGTATTCTTTTCATATCATTGTTGATTATGTTTACTATATCATTTATTTCATTAATTTGAACAATATTTAAAGATAGATTATTAATGTTTTTTCGAATTCTACTCTGTCGTTATCGTCAAGTGTACCAAAAAGGAATTTGTATAATGAGCCTACTACATTGAACAGTCCGCGTTTATTACGATTTTCATGATGAAAGATTATACCATTTAATTCTTGCTGTAATTTGTTGTATAAGTGATTAATTTGTGTTGAATTTTTAAATAAAGGAATAGATCTACGGAAATATTGGTTTGCTATTATTATTTCAGTTACGTTAATTCGCAATGAGTGATGTTCGAACCTTGTTGGCAATTCTAAAGATTTGTCTGAAAATAGCAAGCATCCGTGATCCGTGTCCAAGTTATTTATCTGGATTTGTTGGGTGTGACATATGTTAAAGAGAGTGAACGATAGTATGATTATGAAGTAGAAACCTGTGGAATTTGAATTTGGTTAATTTTCTTTAGTTTTTTAAATTGTGTTTTATAGTAGCGTGTAATTCTATTTCTGTTAGTAATTTGATAATGGTCTGGGTCTGTTTGTTCAACGTTTTTATTAGCTTTAAAATGGTTTTCTCATTTTCCTTTTTGTAATGGTCCTTTTTGATATCTAGTATCAACTTCGTATTCTTGTTGGTCACTGTTAATTTTATTTGTTATTTTTCTTTTTTTTCTTGGGTATCTAAATTTGGTTATCCGGCATATAAGAAAATGTGTGCAGGAGTTTGTCCAGTTGTGTCATGTTTTGTTTTGTGATTGTAAATGTAAAGAATTGTTTCTATTTTGCTGAGTTTATTTTCTTCGTCATTTAAAGTGTTAATTATTCTGATTTTTTCATTTATTGTTTTATGTAGTCTTTCGATGTCTGCTATTCCTGTTTTTGTTGTATTTAATTGTATTTCTACTCCTTCACTTTCAAGCCATTTTTTTAGTGCTAAGCTGGAAAATGCGCCGTCTCGGTCAGCTTTTAATAATATTGGTTTTCCTAACTGATTAAATATACGCCTTAATGCATTTTTGCATTCTATCCAGTCTTTTGTTTTAATATTTTTAAGAGTAGCGAATTTTGAATAAATGTCCATGCAGCTAAGGTAATGTTTGCCTTCAAAAGAATAAATATCAATTACAAATTTGTCACGACAGTGTTCGGGCTTGGGTGTAATTTTCATCGGCATTTTTGTGTTTCTATGTTCTGATTTTGCTAAGTTGCAAATATGACATTCATTTATTATGTTTTGTGTTAATATTTGGCTGTTAGGAAATAATAGGTTTCACAAAAAAAGGTTATTTTTTTGAATTCCGGGGTGTAGGAGTTTTTCATGGGTTTTCAAAATAAGTTCTTTGAATTCGGCATAGGAGTTAATGTTTTTTAATTGAATGAGACTTCGAAGAATTTTAGTATGGCTAGTGTTAATAATTTCCTTGTGTGCGTTTTGAATCATTTCAAAATCTGCATCACTGTCTATAAACATTGCACTTGTTTTGCAAAAATGGTCTATTAGATATTTTTCGGCTTTATCTTTAGTCATGTTATCGTATGTAATGTGAATTATTATTTTTTTGAAGTAGTTTTCTTTTTTTATGTTTGGAATGCCTTTAGAAAATATAATTTGTCTTTTAAATGTGTTTATTGGTTTCTCTGTAGTGAATATTAAATTACTATTGTCTTCGTCAGCGCTATGTTGTGTTTCTTCTCCGAAATAAGTCTGTTCTATTTTGACTCGTGATAGAGAGTCAGCTATATGGTTTTCTTTTCCTTTTATATATTTTATGTCAAAGTCATATTCAGATAATTTAACTCTCCATCGGGTTAATTTTGAATTTGAATTTTGTACAGCCAACATAATGGTTGATGGTCACTATTGATTTCGAAATGTCGTCCTAGTAGGTAATGTCTAAAAGTTTTTGTTGCCCATACAATGGCTAAAAGCTCTTTTTCTATGGCACTGTAGTTAGTTTCGTGGTCCCTGAGAGTTCTGCTAATAAAACTAATGGGATGTCCGTCTTGAGAGAGTACTGCTCCAAGAGCTACATTACTTGCGTCAGTGGTTAAAACGAATTTACTTTTGAAGTCTGGAATTTTTAGAATTGGGTCATTAGAAATTAGTTGTTTTAATTTTTCAAAAGCTCTAATGTATTCAGGATTTTTAATGTCAATTTTTGAGTCCTTTCTAAGTACTGCTGTCATTGGTTTGGCTATGTCTGCAAAATTTGGAATGAACTTTCTGTAGTAACCGGTTAATCCAAGAAAACCTTTTATTTCTTTGGTTTTTGTGGGAATTGGATATTTCTGAATTGCTTTGATTTTATCAGGATTGGGTTTTATTCCATCCTTAGTTATGACATGTCCTAAGAATGAAGTGACTTGTTTTAGAAACTCACATTTATCAAGTTGTAATTTGAGATTTGCTTCAGAAAGCTTCTCGAAAACTAATTGGAGTGATTGCAAATGTTCTTCAAAGGATGTTGAGAATACAATTATATCATCAAGATATACCAGACAATGTTTATTTAGTAACAGTCGTAAAACATTGTTCATGCAACGTTGAAAGGTTGCGGGTGCATTTTTTAATCCAAATGGCATACGAAGATATTCATAGTGGCCATGTTTAGTAGAGAAAGCTGTTTTTTTAATGGAATCTGGATGCATTTCAAGTTGGTGGAATCCTTTTGCAAGGTCGATTGTAGTGAAATAATTGCATCTACCTAGTTTTCCTAAAATCTCGTCCATATTTGGTATTGGGTGCCTATCGCTTATGGATACTTCATTTAATTTCCTGTAGTCAATTACGATTCTGAATTTTTGTTTACCTGAAGCATCTTGCTTTTTCGGTACGATCCATATAGGACTACAATAAGGAGAATTGCTAGGCCGTATGATACCTTGATTAAGCATGTCTTGAATTTGGTGTTCAACTTCCTGTTCATATGCTTGTGGATAACTGTAAGGTTTTGTATGTAAGGCTGAATTGTGGGTAGTATTTATAATGTGTTTTTCTTGATTACTGAAACTAAGTTGGTCGCCTTCTTTATATTGTATGTGTTGATATTGTTTCAACAAGCTGATTAAATTGATTTTTTCTTCTTCATTTAAATGATCTAATCGGTAAAGGCTTGAGTTTGCAGATTCTTCGTTATTGGAAATTTCTCTAATTGGATTTTTAAAATGATGATTAGTTTCAGGATTTGGTTGGGCTAAGAAGTGGTTCTGATTTGTGATTGGAATATCGTTGGTTAGTTTATACTTTCTATTGTATAAAGTAACAGTTTGGGTTTTATAATCTATAATGGCTTGTGCTTTTGAAAGCATTTTTCTACCAATTAATAGATCATAGTCTGAGGAGAATTGGTGTAGAAGAAATTCATTATTGCCCTTGAATAGGTTATTGGAAAGGACGTTAACTTTCTTTGTGATAGTTAAAGGTCCGTTGCTGGTTTGAATGAAACAGTCGGTGTCATGAACTTGTAAATTGAAAACATTTGATGTCATCATATTTACAGTAGATCCTGTATCTATTAAACATTTCAGATTTTTGCCTTTATAAGTGATTACTATGTACTGTTGGTTTCCAAGGCTGGCAGCTGAAAATTTTCGGCTTGTTCGATTTCTATTTCATTTGGTTGTTTTGTCTCGTATTCGGTGTAAAGTATGTTGGTCTGATTGGACTAGGTATTTGTTGCATTGGTTGAGGTGATGGTTGATGATATGGTTGTTGAATGTAAGGTTGATGGGGTCGATATGGGACATAGGGTTGATTTGGTTGAAGAAAAGTGGGGAATCTTTGAATATTTGGGTTTGGTTGATACAATGGCTTCAAATATTTTTCTTGTTTTACTTTATTTGGGGTTGGATTAAGACAGGGCTCGTTATAAAGATTTTTTTTCTTGCAAAATATTAATTAGAGATCTTAAATCAGAATTTCGCAATTTATAATTCGAATGCAAATGTTTGTGGGTAATTTTGAATAAGGTCGTCAATGCTAGTTTTGATTAGTCGCGCATACAATGTTTTTTCGTCAATGTTATTTTCTAGTTCTAGCTTACTCATTAATGTCTGCCTACGGTGTTCTGCTTCTTCCAGAAAGGTTCGCACGTTGCCTTTAAACGGGGTGCTCCTGAATTCCTCCAGTAGGATGTGGTTCTTAGTTTGCGTCTTGTAGTTCAGTATTAGTTGCTTCCGAAGATCCGTCCAAGTCATCAAGTTGTTTACGCCAAGGATAACATCACTTCACTGCTGATGCAGCGTTCCACAAGTCCAAAAAGAATTGACCTCTGCCTTGCATCGTTGGTGGTGTAGAGGGCCAAAATGTAGTCGATCCGGTTGATGAACGTGTACAAAGCGTTCTTATCTCCAGTGAACTTCTCAACGTTTTTAAGTTGGTTGATCACTTGTGCCATGTTGGCATCGGTCAGGGGTGTTATTGCGTTGCCTTCCATTAATGTTGTTTTTTTTTTTTTTTTTTTTGTTTGTTTTATTATAATAAATTTTTGTTTTTTATTTAATTATTTTTATTTAGTTGGTTTTATTTTTAATTTTTCTTGTCTCTTAGCTTTTGTTGTTTCACTTCAGCTTCTCTTATTTTAGGTTCAGTTTCTTTTAATTGTTGATTATATTTTTATTGTATTCACTTAATTTGTTACCTTATAGTTTAAAATGTTTGATTGGTTTGCTATCTGTGCAAATTTTTTTCGAATTTTTTGCGATAACTTGAAGTTTCTGGAACTATTTTCTCTTCGAGTTCTATCGCGTCTTCTTGAATTGTTTTTCAAGTTTTTTTTTTTTTTTGCACAATCCGCGGCTTTGACAATATGCGAATTTTGGTGTACACGTCACTGTCGAGGTTTAATAAAAACTTGACGCGATATTGACCGTCGCTTGGGTTGCCTTCGCGTTGGTTGCTTTAGCGGATAACAGTAAACGGGACGTACGTATGTATGTATGTATGTATGTCAGTAAATATGTATGCAAGTGATTCTTAGAAAAACGCGGACTTAAACACATACATATGTACATACATATGTATACGCAAGAAAGCTTTTAGTAATTAAACATAGTCCTGTTAATTTATAATTGTCTAATATTGTAGCTTAATTTTTGAAAATTGTTTTTCGTTGGTGTGAGTGCTTTAATTTATGTGCTCGCGCATTAGTTTGTATGTGTGTACGTATGTATATATGTATGATTATGAGAAAAACGCGGGCTTATACACATGTACATAAGTATATGGAAGCGAGTTTTTATAATTATACATAGTGTTGCTAATTTCAATCTAATCAGCTTGTGCGTCTACTATTGTTTGTAATTGGGAGTTTTTGCCAAATGTCATATTTTAAAGAAACGTCCGCTAGTCATTCTTGTGTATGTAAGTTAAGAACGAAAATATTGGAAAACTCTAAACTGCAACTGCAACAACATCCGGCCGTCAGGTGCAGTAGCCCCAATATCGCTGAGCCCAGCTTTTGGACAACTTCCCGCACGAGCAACCAACTTTCCGCACGCGAGTTACCGCCAACCGCCCTACATTACCCCCTCCTAAGCCCCCTCGAACAATGTCAATGGTCTACTGAACGTCCATGTCGTTCAACCCGGACATTACTTTGTCCATCGCAACAACTTGACTACATTGTCTACCACAGCATAAACCGCCGACGCAACACACTTGAGATTCAATGTAAACAACATTGAATCTGGGACTCGATATCCGGCGTAAAGCCGACTCAGCGGTTTCGTAATACATTAGCCCCTACATAGCTCTATATTCATATACTTTGTTCCCTTATATACTAAGCCACAGAGCCTCTGCGAAAGGCTTCTTATAACTAAAACGAAATAAACTCTGTACACTTGGATTTCAAATCTTGCCAGAGGCAGTCAGTCTTTATTCTTTTTCTTAAACCTAAAAGATATTCAAATGAACATTTAACATAATACTGAACATAAAGCAACACCAAGAGGATCAGCTCAAAGACGAACCTGGATACACCAGCAAGGAACTGCTAATTGGCGCAGCCGGATTAAAGAACCGAGGATCGTTCCCTGGAGGAAATGGAATTCAACTTTATCTTATTCTTTACATTGTAATATTACCAGGTGAGCACTTAGTGGCAATGCTAGGCAGGAAAAGTGAAATGTGAAAAGTGCAATAATGAACAAACTCGCCTGTGAAAAAGAAAAAATAATAAAAAAAAAATAATAATAAATAATATAACTCAACGAAAAAAATAATATATATTAATAAAACCTAACTTGTATTATCGTTCGGGCATCTAGTGCAGATACCGTTGGTATGCAAATTAAATAAATAAAAATATTAATTTTTGTAACCGTGCCAGTATCTAGTGCAGATCACCGCCGGTATGCAAATAGATATATACAACAAATTATATTAAAAACATTTTTTTTTTGTTTCTGGCGGGCATCTAGTGCAGATACCGTTGGTATGCAAATTAATTAAATAAAAAATATTAATTTTTTGTAACCGTGCCAGTATCTAGTGCAGATCACCGCCGGTATGCAAATACATATATACAACAAATTATATTAAAACATTTTTTGTTTCTGACGGGCATCTAGTGCAGATACCGTTGGTATGCAAATTAATTAAATAAAAATATTAATTTTTTGTAACCGTGCCAGTATCTAGTGCAGATCACCGCCGGTATGCAAAATACATATATACAACAAATTATATTAAAACATTTTTTGTTTCTGACGGGCATCTAGTGCAGATACCGTTGGTATGCAAATTAATTAAATAAAATATTAATTTTTGTAACCGTGCCAGTATCTAGTGCAGATCACCGCCGGTATGCAAATACATATATACAACAAATTTTACTAAAACAAAAAAAAATAAAATAAAAAAATTTCTTTTTATACCCTGAGCCCATTGAAAATGGGCAAAAAAGGGTATAATGTGTTTGGCAGAATGTATGTAACTGGCAGAAGGAGGGGTGGCAGACCCCATAAAGTATATATATTCTTGATCAGGATCAACAGCCGAGTTGATCTAGCCCTGTCCGTCTGTCTGTCCGTCTGTCCTTCTGTCCGTCTGTCCGTCTGTCTGTCCGTCTGTTTGAACGCGTCGATCTCAGATACTATAAGTGCTAGAGACTTCAAATTTGGAGTGCAGGTTTGGAGATACCATACGCAGGTCAAGTTTGTTTCCAATTTTGATGCCACGCCCCTTCGCCCACAAATTGTAAAAAGCGATTTACAGTTGCAATTTTGACATAGCACTCCTAACTGAACAATCAGTTGAGAAGTATGCGTATTAAACGACCCTGAAAATTTAAACGATTGACCAAACGTGATTACATTTGCATGGCAAATTGCGAGCGAAAGCGCACAAACACAGTAAGAATGACTTAAAAATAGTACCAATTTTCTTTTGGGCTTCGATTTCAAGTACTATATGACCTAGAGACTTCAAATTTGTTATGTAGGTTCCTGGATACCATACGCAGGTCAAGTTTGTTTCCAATTTTTGATGCCACGCCCCTTTTACAAATTGCACAAAGCGATTTACAGTTGCAATTTTGACATAGCACTCCTAACTGAACAATCAGTTGAGAAGTATGCGTATTAAACGACCCTAAAAATTTCAAAGCGATTGACCCATAAATAAAGAAGTTATTTCGAATTTAGATTTAGTTGAATAATTACATTTGGATGGCAAATCAAACGTGCGAGCGAGACAGCATGTTCACGTTTGTATGCAAGGGCGCACAAACACAGTAAGAAATAGTACCAATTTTCTTTTGGGCTTCGATTTCAAGTACTATATGACCTAGAGACTTCAAATTTGTTATGTAGGTTCCTGGATACCATACGCAGGTCAAGTTTGTTTCCAATTTTGATGCGCCCTTCGCCCACAAATTGCACAAAGCGATTTACAGTTGCAATTTTGACATAGCACCCTAACTGAACAATCAGTTGAGAAGTATGCGTATTAAACGACCCTGAAAATTTCAAAGCGATTGACCCATAAATAAAGAAGTTATTTCGGGTTTACATTTAATTCAATAATTACATCTGCATGGCAAATCAAACGTGCGAGCGAGACAGCATGTTCACGTTTGTATGCAAGGCGCACAAAGACAGAACAATTAGTACCAATTTTTTTTTGGTACCAAATAAGAATTAAGCGATGAGCAAAAATATTATCGATATCATGTAATGAAAATGTTAATGTATAATTTATGTATATACAAATATACAATTTGATTAAAATATAATTGTGTTAATATATAAATATGTATTTTTGCATGGCAAAATCAGCAGAAGCTGATTGCTATGTATGAAATTGCATGAGAGAAATAGCGATCATTTTGCAGCACTACTCTTGCATCTTTGCCGAGCACTGAAAGCTGCAAAATAATAATTTTAATTATTAATATTTTCGATTCCTTACATATATATAATAAGTATCTGCTTATTATCGTTGTAAAAAAAAACTTAGCATTTTCCGCTTTAAGAATCTCATAAAATTAGACATTGCCTTTTATTTCAAATTTCGCGCGCACTGCAGCAGCCTTTGGCAGGCTCGAATCTGTTGCGTAAGAGGGAGAGAGTGAGAGAGGAAAATGGGTGCTGCCAGATTGCAAGCTGAGCAAAGTTGTTGTTTGTGGTTTCTGACGGGCATCTAGTGCAGATACCGTCAGTAGACAAACACATATAGAAAACGTTATTTTCCTATTCCACTTACTGTACATACTTTGCATACTTATCGCCGCAAACTCATAAACCTAATTCTCCCACCACGCAAATATCAAATTACGCTCTCTGTCAAATGCAAAGTATAAACAAAGCACTTGGGAAAAACAAAAAAAAATAACGAATCTTTTTCTGCTTGAACTGCACTTTGCGGTTGGAAGGGCCACTCATAATCCGTATATACATTCAATTGTATACAACAAACTCGAGTGGGCGTCCAAATGTAAAATAAAACCCTAATATAAACAAAACAAAAAAAAAAAAAAAAGAAAAAAGCACTAAATAAATTTACATTTTTCTCTATTACTATTGTCACTGAGTCCACACAAAATATTTTATATCACACACACACTAATTATACATGTATTACAGACGGCAACAATAATATCGTCTACACAAAAGTAATAACAAAGATAAGTTATATTGCAAATTACACTATATTACACATTCATACGTACACTATAAAAAAAACAAGGGGTCAATCGCTTTGAAATTTTCAGGGTCGTTTAATACGCATACTTCTCAACTGATTGTTCAGTTAGGGAGTGCTATGTCAAAAATTGCGCCTGTAAATCGTTATTTTTCAATTTGTGAAGGGGCGTGGCATCAAAATTGAAACAAACTTGACCTGCGTATGGTATTCACAAACCTGCATTCCAAATTTGAAGTCTCTAGGTCATATAGTACTTGAAATCGAAGCCCAAAAGAAAATTGGTACTATTTCTTACTGTGTTTGTGCGCCTTGCATACAAACGTGAACATGCTGTCTCGCTCGCACGTTTGATTTGCCATCCAAATGTAATTATTCAACTAAATCTAAATTCCGAAATAACTTCTTTATTTATGGGTCAATCGCTTTGAAATTTTCAGGGTCGTTTAATACGCATACTTCTCAACTGATTGTTCAGTTAGGAGTGCTATGTCAAAAATTGCGCCTGTAAATCGTTATTTTTCAATTTGTGGGCGAAGGGGGCGTGGCATCAAAATTGAAACAAACTTGACCTGCGTATGGTATTCACAAACCTGCATTCCAAATTTGAAGTCTCTAGCACTTACAGTCTCTGAGATCGACGCGTTCAAACAGACGGACAGACGGACAGACGGACAGACAGACGGACAGGGCTAGATCGACTCGGCTGTTGATCCTGATCAAGAATATATATACTTTATGGGGTCTGCCACCCCTCCTTCTGCCTGTTACATACATTCTGCCAAACACATTATACCCTTTTTTGCCCATTTTCAATGGGCTCAGGGTATAAAAAGAGAAAAATATAATTTTTATAATACATTATATATCTAAACATTAAGTCACACTTTTTAACTCCCTTGTTTTTTATCAGAGCTTGCAAATAACAATTGAGTAATTTCCGTCGTATTGAAATAAGTCTCTTCACTGAGTATTTAAAAAAATAATCGCGAGTGACGAATTTATAGGCTGTTCGCTTAGCTTGCTCGCGCTCGGACAACAATCGTTATTTACCGTTTTTTTTTTCGTTTCACTTAGACGCGAGTATTTGCTTGAGTGAAATGAAGCAAAACGTCTTTTAGCGAGTGAAGCATATTTTAATTGCGTCTTTGAAACAAGTGTGTGCAGTGAAAAATTTTGTAAAAAAAATGGGATGAGACCTTAATAAAAAAGTGCACAAATTCTTTAAATTCAATCCCATTGAAAATAAATCGACATGTAATGTTTGTAGTGTTAAGTTGGCTGGTATTAATGTTACCAATTTAAAACGACATTTAGCAACAAAACATGAGGAAATATTTAATGATTGGTGCGATAAAGAGGATTGTGAAGAAACGCAAATGGAAAAGAAAAGAAAAATTACGTATCACACAAGTGAAGCAGGAATCATTTCAGCTTTAATAAAAATTGTCACCACAGAAGGAAAATCATTTCAGTTCCTGGATAGTGAAGGGTTCAAAGAAATTGTGGACCCAATTTACAACTCACTTGGCATGAACCCCGTTACTTCACGAAACATTATGAATTTTGTGTCTGTTAAAGAGACATCAATTAAAAACAACATAAGGGCCATCGTAAAGGGAAAGCTAGTGTCCCTTAAAATCGATGTCGCCACTAGGATGGATAAAGCCATTCTTGGTGTAAATCTGCAAATGATTCAAGCAAGCCTTTCTAAAACTGCGATCGTTATCAAGACTCTAGGGATGATTGAGCTAACTGATGCACACACCGGGATGTATATAAAAGAAAAAATTCTTGACATCTTACATGATTATGAAATAACTCTAGATCAAGTGTTCAGGTAAATATTGAATTTTAAAAAATATTTTAATAATAATGTTATTAAAGAATACCGTTCTTATATACACAGCATAACATCAGATAACGGCAAGAATATGATAAAAGCCGTTCAAATTTTAAATGAATCGACGGAGGAGTCCCTTTTTTGCGATGACCGCGAAACTGAGAATGTCATGGAAAAACTAGATTCCATTGATTTAAACAACATTCACCTTGTAAGATGCGCCATACACACTTTGCAACTATGTGTGTTCGATGTTAACAAGGCAAAGGTGATCAGCGATAAAATTAGTGCCTGTCGCACGTTGAGCAAATCGCTTCGCACAGAAACAAACAGGTACGTAATGATTTTTTTTCTTAAATATATACGTTAAGTAAACAATTTCATAAACATATAGACGTTTCTTAATGGAAAATAAAAAGAACATTCCATCATTAGACGTGGTAACACGTTGGAATTCGACGTATATAATGGTCACCAAGCTGTTTGACCTAAAGGAGTTCCTGACTTCGCAGACTAAAATATATATAGAAGCTGATTGGGAATGGATGGAAATTTATATTGACGCGTTCAAAGACATATATCAGGCGACCTTAACATTACAAGATGCAAACTTAGTTTATAGTGAGTTCTATATTCTTTGGATGGAACTTAAATTGAAGTGTGAGAATAGTCACAATTTTATAAAAAAAAAACTATTAGCTCAAATTAAAGTAAGAGAAACGAAATTGCTAGAAAACGAAGTGATGTTGGCAGCAATTTACATGGACCCACGGGTCAACTGTGTGTTGTCAAATGATCAAAAGGTATTGGCAAAAAAAACTTTAAAAATTTTAGCATGTCGTTTAATCGCGTTAAAACAAGTAAGCTGTTCATTGTATTTTGATTCAAATTTTTGTCCTGTTTATTGTTGGTATTCTTACTTCTGAAAAACTTGACCTAATAATTTAAATAGTGTTCGTCAAAAACTAATATTTGTACATTTCGAAAATCAAGTAAACATGTTAAGTTAATTATCGCTTTATTATTTCAGACACATTCAACAGAAAATGTTCCAGAGGAGGCAACTAATGAAAGTCAAGATGCATTTGATTCCTCATTATCTTCGCAAACTTTAAACGTATCCATGTCTGGGGAGGATTCGCTGCTTGCAGCTTACTTAAATCAAGTTCAGACAATCTCGGAATGCACGGAAGAGCCTGTTTCTGCAAAGCTTGCAAAGATTTATGGGGACATTGAAAACTTCGACTTTATGTATGGTCGCTTGCCACTCAATGCAAATATATTAAATTTTTTTAATTACATACAACTTAAACTGCCACATTTGACTGCACTCGCACAGGTAGTGCTAGCTAGCTACACCTGCAACTCAGGTTTCTGTAGAGCGCGCCTTTTCTGCTCTGCACTACATTTTAACTGAGCGACGAAGCTCAATAAGTGCAGAAAATTTAAATGCACTATTAATTGTTAAGTTAAATAAAGAAAATATAAATAAATGAATATAATATATCTGAAATATATGTATAATATATAGATTTAAGTGTTAAATAAAAAAATCATTACAAAATTTCGTTCTTTTTCTTCCAACAAGGCAATTTAATGTGAAGAGTGTTTGAAAGACTTTTTGCATTAATTTATTCAGTCGTTCACTCACTTACTGAGTCTAAACTCGCGAGAGATAATTTTATTACTCCCGAGAAGAGACTCGTTAAAAGAGTTGAAAAGAAAAAAAATTACCAACAACGCTCAAGCGAAAACTAAAGCGAAATAAAAAAATAGTCTCTTGCTCAGAGTGAGAGCGCATTTTTTGAGTTCTTTGCCTTCCCTTCTGACATTGAGCGTAAAGAAAAAAACGCTCAATTGTTATTTGCAAGCTATGTTTTCTATACACTATATATATATCACATTTTCAAAAAAAAAAATTAATTATATTAAAAAGCCTATAACAAACAACATTTCGTGAAATTGCAAATGTCCCAAAGAGGTTTAGTCGCCAAAACAAAGTCCAGATTAGGCCTAAGAAGTAGAACCCTTAGAAGCAGCATTAGCTTACCAGAAATTCGGGAAGAAGAACCCTTTATGCCTGAAACTCAGAGAAACATGGATTCAGGAAACGGTTCTGAAACGGTCAGGAATGATAGTCCTGCAACTAGTGGGGCAGGTATAGAAGATGCCAGTACCGCACTAAACACTTCTATTAACATGACTCTCAATCCAACCGATATTCTCGCTTTCGTTAAGCAACTTCCTACTTTTGAAGGAATCCCGGGAGCATTGGAAAAGTTCATAGTTAGCGTCGAAGAGATTATCATGCTGATTAGGGGTACGGACCATACACCTTACGGACAGTTGCTATTACGAACATTGCGAAACAAAATAATAGGAAAAGCAGACCAGACATTGAACATGCTAAATACAGGACTTGAATGGGACCACATTAAGGAAAATCTAAACAGTATGTACTCATGCATGAAGACTGAGCCAACACTCATTAGGGAAATACAAACCCTGCCGGACGGACTTCCATTAGGCAAGCTTTTCTTTGACATTATGAGAATCAGGAATCAATTGCTAAACCTTCCTTATTCATATGGCCACCAGGGTGTAAGCCCGTTGACCAAAAAAGCAATGTATGACGACATTTGCCTTCATGCTTTCTTGATGGGACTTCGCGATCCCCTTAGGACAATTATTAGGGCTAGGAACCCGAATACCATCGAAAAAGCATATGAGTGGTGTCAGGTCGAACAGAGCTATTACTACCAAAATAAAAATAGGGCTCAAAACTCTAAAAATAGCACAGGCAGGACCAGACCTTATGACAAAAATTTTAACCAAAACAACCAAGGAACCAACTTCGGCAATAGCAACTACAGGACAGACAACCGTAGGGACACTAACCCATCAAACCAAAATCCATTCAGACGGGAGGGAAACCAGTCACAAAACAATAACAACCCCAGACAAGACGCTCACAATCGTAGTAACAATAACTCGGGGCCACGCCCCCACCCAAATCTCAATAATATAAATGTCAACGAAAATTTTCAGAGGGAAGCCTCGACAAACCAATCGGATACGTAAACAAAAAATCTCACGGAAAAACACTTCCCTACATACTTCTTAATGTTTTCCAGACTAAAGCGCCTTTAAAATTTTTAATAGATACTGGTTCGACCTTTTCTTTTCTTGACCCGATTTTCGCCGCAAAGACAGTATATTGGGTTTGGCCAATAATGTCACAATTCAAACCGTTTTACATAGTTATGAAATAAAAATAAAATTGTTTTGCCCATGCCACCGGAACTTAAAGAATCAGGCGAATTAAGCTTGCTACTTTTCAAGTTCCACCCATATTTCAATGGGCTTTTAGGAATGGATTTCCTGACGTCCCACAAAGTAAAAATAAACATGCAGGATTCTAAGTTCGAAACAACCTTCACGATTATCCAAATTTTTACGGAAATTAACTGTAGCACCGACCTCCATTTAATACAACCATTGACAAGAAACCGCATTCACCTCCCAGTTAATCTTAAGAAGGGAGATTTTCTTTGTAACCTTACGAACATCGACGCAAACCTTTCCATAACCGGAGGCCTTTATACGGCTGTGAACGGATCTAGTTACCTCGAATTAACAAATATCTCCGACGCAGAACAAACCCTATGTTTGGACCAACCATTAGAAGTAATACCATATAACGAACATATTTACGACCAATTATACAGCATTGCATTACAGGAAGAACCCCATTGCAATGCGACACATTTTTCCGACCATTTACAAACTGAACATTTGAATAACGAAGAAAAAGAAGGCTTACATAAAGTATGTAAGGAATTCCGACTTTAGGAAGTTAAACGACAAAACAATTGCTGACAAATACCCCATCCCCAACATTAACGATATCCTCGATAGTATTGGAAGAGCCAGGTATTTCTCCACCTTGGACTTAGCAAGCGGGTTTCATCAAATTGAGATGAGTTACAAGGATATGTCTAAAACCGCCTTCTCGGTAGAAGGTGGTCATTACGAATTCACAAGGATGCCGTTTGGCCTAAAAAACGCCCCGGCTACCTTCCAAAGAGTAATGGATAATGTACTAGGAGATTTGGTAGGGCGAATTTGTTTAGTATACCTCGACGACATTATAATCTTCTCCACTTCCCTCCAAGAACACTTAACAGATATTAGACTAGTTTTTCGTAAATTGCGTCAAGCAAATCTAAAAATTCAAGTAACAAAGTCCAATTTCCTTAGGAAAGAGATAGATTTACTGGGTCATATAGTTACTCAAGAAGGAATCAAACCTAACCCAGACAAAATAAAATCAATTAAAGAATTCCCGTGTCCCCGAACGTCTTAACAAATTAAATCATTCTTGGGATTGCTAGGATACTATAGGAAATTCATCAAAGATTTTGCCAGAATAACAAAACCATTAACAAAACAACTCAGAGGAGGCAAATCAGTTGTTATAGACTCAAATTCCGACAAGCTTTCGACCTTTGCAAAACTCTACTTATAAATGACCCTATCTTACAATACCCTGATTTTGAAAAACCTTTTTCCTTAACAACCGACGCAAGTAATTACGCCATAGGTGCTGTACTATCACAAGGACCAGATAATTCTGACAGACCAATTTGCTTTACTAGTAGAACATTAACCGACCCAGAGACTAGATATTCCACAATTGAAAAAGAAATGCTAGCCATAATCTGGGCAGTCAAATATTTTCGACCATACTTGTATGGCAACAGATTTAAAATAATAACTGATCATAAACCGCTCATTTGGTTGACTAATTTTAAAGGTCAAAACCAGAAAATTCTCCGTTGGAAAGACACATTAGCCGAATACGACTATGACATAGTGTACAGGAAGGGTTCCCAAAATGTTATTGCTGACGCACTTAGTAGAATAGAACCAAACACATGTGTAAATGACGCTAGCCATACCGTTCTTGCCGACATTCCGTTAGTTAAAGCACCGATTAACAATTTCGCTATTCAAGCAATATTTAAAATCGACACAACATCTTCTTGGACCAAAACTTCCCCATTCACTCACAAAATTCGTTACTATATATCAGAACCTTCTTTCGACCTGAATAAGGTCTCCAACATCTTGAAGTCGTTACTCGTATTTAACAAAACCTTAGCCGTATACGCAACTGACGAAATATTCAACTTAATAAAAGAAGCATACCTAAAATACTTCGCAGACACTAATCGTTATAAAATCTGTAGATGCTTGATCTTCTTATCCGACTCAACGGACCCGAACGAAACCAACAACTTAATTAAAACTTACCATACTAAAAATAATCACAGAGGTATTGACGAAACATACCAACACCTTAAACGAGAAATCTACACCCTCAGTTAAAACATAAAATCTCTCAAATAATCCGAGACTGTGAAGTATGCCTTACCCTTAAGTACGACAGACAGCCTCAGAAGCCGCCTTTCGTCTTACCTGAAATACCGAACGGTCCGTTAGATATCATCCACACAGACATTTACACTATTAACAACAATTACAATTTGACAATAATTGATAAGTTTTCTAAATTTGCACAAGCTTACCCACTTACAAATAGGAATTCTGTTAGCGTTACGAAAGCCTTTAAGGATTTCATGAAACAATTTGGTATACCTAAGAAAATAATACTCGACCAAGGTGCCGAATTTTCGAGATTAATTTTTAAGGATTTCCTGGAACAGTATAATATCGAACTTCATATCACTTCCTTCCAACAATCAAGCAGCAATTCGCCGGTTGAGCGGTTGCATTCAACACTGACAGAAATTTACAGAATAATCCTTAATAAGAGAAAAGAATTGAAATTAACCCAAGACCATGACGAAATTCTTGACGAAAGCATAATTACTTACAATAACGCCATCCACTCTAGCACTAATCTCACTCCTTATGAACTATTTAGTGGACGAACACACATTTTTGACAAGACAATTAAGTTCAATAACGAACATGACTATTTAACAAAACTTAATGAATTTCGAAGTACACTTTACCCAATCGTTAAATCAAACATGCAAAATCAGACCCATAAACGGACGGAACACTTAAACGAATCCAGGACAGTCCCTCCCGACATACCAGCAGGTAACTTGATATTTAGGAAAGAAAATAGAAGAAACAAAATAACACCTCGTTTTAGTAAACATAAAACTTTTATAGATAACGGGGTAACAATACGTACTGCAAAAAGACAGAAACTACACAAGCAGAAAATAAGGAAAATAACAAAAACAATGAACAACACTTAATCACACTACTTAATTGATCGCTTATATTAACAGTTACAAAAAAATTTTTTACAAACTCTTACAGGCTGACACTAGGGCACGGACAACGACTTTAATCGACATTTTGGATAAGGATCAGCCGTTAATAAAAGTCAACCTAGGATCGGCTAGAACAGTAAACTCATTTAAAACTATAAACCATGTCATACACTTAAACGATTACGAAGAAACAGCGGGAAAAATTTTGACAGTAATAAATAGCCTGCCTAATGACAAGGAATTGTCTGATTTAAAAATACACTAAAAAAAAAATACATCAAGTCTTAGAAAGATTAAACACGTTATTACCAAACAGTAACAGACCAAAAGGGGATTAATTAATGGATTAGGTAGTATAGTGAAATTCGTCTCCGGCAATATGGATGCCGACGACGAAACAAAAATAAATAAGGACTTGGCAAACCTCCGCGGAAATCTAGAACTCGATCAAAAATTCCAAAAAGAAACGTTAATTAGATTTAAGAATATCACAAACCATATAAACACTGAACAGGAAATGATAAATGATTTTATTAAAACTTATCAAAATAAAATTTTTAAAGAAATCGATTCAGAACAACATAACATTCAACTTCTCCAAAACGTTGACCGAATAAATTACAGCATTGACATATTGTATAATCATTTGAATAACTTAGCGGAAAGCCTGCTATTTGCCAAACTAAAAATAATACCAAAATATATTTTTAACTCAAAAGAGATTTACAACATAAAACAGTTGCTACTAGAGCAAAATATTAAAATTGAATTAGATCATGAAATGTATAATATACTTTCATTAGACTCCACAACGATAAACAAAACACTTATATTCAAAATCAAAATACCAATTTTATCAAAACACGAATATCAATATTACCGCCTAATACCCTTACCATTTAATAACACTAAATTTGTAATACTCCCACAATATATTATTAAAAATAAGTTAGAAATTAAGATTTTAAATTCACCTTGTATTAAACTGGGCAAATTACATGTATGCGAAACCCCGGCAACACCAACTAATCCCGATTGCCTATACAATCTACTCAACGATAACAAAGCAACGTGCAACATCATCGACGGCGGAAATCAACCACAAATCTTCGTACCAATAAAAGGACTACTGCTTATCTTCAACGCCAAAAATTTGAATATCACTTCTGACTGCATGTCTGACAAGACCTTATGCGGTTCCATGGTCATCCATTATGAGAATTGTTCAATCTTCGCGGACGGTATCAAATACGTCGATGCCGCCACCACCATAACAGACCAAATCGAGATCAATCTACCACATGTCCACAACCTAACTACAATACCCGAAAATAAAGAGCTGAATCTCCAGGACCTTCACCTAAGAGACATGGAGAACGATCTAGAAATAATTCGGATAAAAGACCAGGCCACTGTACATTTGACAACCGTCTATGTGCTCATCGGAATCCTGTGCTTAGTCACGAGCCTCGCATGGATCTTCAAGAAGAAAGCGATTATCTTCACACCTGCCACCCTGGATCCCGTTGTCACTCCTGCCATGCCTTCGTTTGCCATGCCCTCATTATGGCCGTCGTTCCAAGTTAAGGGGGGAGGAGTTACCGCCAACCGCCCTACATTACCCCCTCCTAAGCCCCCTCGAACAATGTCAATGGTCTACTGAACGTCCATGTCGTTCAACCCGGACATTACTTTGTCCATCGCAACAACTTGACTACATTGTCTACCACAGCATAAGCCGCCCACGCAACACACTTGAGATTCAATGTAAACAACATTGAATCTGGGACTCGATATCCGGCGTAAAGCCGACTCAGCGGTTTCGTAATACATTAGCCCCTACATAGCTCTATATTCATATACTTTGTTCCCTTATATACTAAGCCACAGAGCCTCTGCGAAAGGCTTCTTATAACTAAAACGAAATAAACTCTGTACACTTGGATTTCAAATCTTGCCAGAGGCAGTCAGTCTTCATTCTTTTTCTTAAACCTAAAAGATACTCAAATGAACATTTAACATAATACTGAACATAAAGCAACACCAAGAGGATCAGCTCAAAGACGAACCTGGATACACCAGCAAGGAACTGGTAATTCGCGCAACCCAACTGCCGATATTCTTGGAACATTTGGCAACAAGTCAGGTGCTCCAGAATTGTCGCAACGCTGCTGCCGCCGCTGCCAACGCCGCACAGTGGGGCAGATCCTCATTTTGCGTTGCAAAAATCATATCTTTTGAACCGGTGAAGATATTTTCAAAATTTAAAAAGCATTTGATAGAAAACTTTATAAGCTTTAAAATGAGTGTTTTCACTGCGTAATAGGCCTAATGGTTGATTCAGGGCTTTCGGTCAAAGTTGAAAAATATTTTCAGTGCATATTTTACATGTAAAATTAAAAAAAAAAATTATTTATTTTTTGTTCGAAATATAAATTTCAATCTTTTTATTCTTTAAACAGCATCGTTTAATATAAAAAAAGTTTAATTACGTTTATTTAAAAAAAAAAAATTTTGTTTTTTTGATAAATCTTGTATGATGCCTCGCATAACGAAAACGTATGAAATTGTACTGCGCTCTTCCTCTTCTAACACCATTTTATTGTGAGGTTGCATCAGTTTTCGTCCTATAACTCTCCCAGACGCAGCTGGACGCATGAAAGACCAGGGTTATTTCGTTAGAGAATTGATTAACGAAGACTTCTGTGGTAGTGGGATCGAGTCCTTCAGGTCAATTTTTTCTATTCCATCAAAGTCAAAAAATAGCCTAATTTTAGTGCTTTTTTAAACATCGCTGGAATGAAAGGTCAACAAGTGAAGAAACAAAATTCTACGGCATTTAATTAAAATGAATGTACTTTTCAGATGAAACCAAAAACATAAAGATCGGTCATATAACTTGTCATCAAATCAGTTTTAAAGTTTGCATTTTTAGGAAAAAATCCACATTTGTGCGCGCACTGAAATAAGGGTCAACTTTGAGAGGCTGTCACGCCCACAATTTTTAACTGATTTCAAAAATCTTTTGGATTTGTAATCTCTGGAGATTTCTCTATCGAATGCTTTTATTACTTTTTACAAACGCTTTCGTCAAAAAAATGATTTTTGCCACGCATATCGGCCGCCTGCCCCAGTGTGCGCCGCGACGCGTCGCTGCCAATTCACCAAGCTCTCTTAGGGATCTTATTAGCTTAGCTTAATTAGTCTAAAAATTGTAATAAAGAAGAACAGTCCTATTGGACTTAATAAAAGTAAATTTTTTTATAAAACAAAACATATTAAAATTTAACTTGTATGTACATGCATATGTAAGTATGCACATATGCATGTATGCAAATAATCTTCTTTCAAGTATGTACATGCATTTATACTTTCGTATTCACAGTAAGGCAAGAAAGTGCTTTGACAATATTAAAAATTAAAAAAAAAATTTTATTTTTAAAAATGGTTGAATACCAAGAAAACCATTTATTTTTTTATAATCTTGTTATAAAACCGTAGACAAGAATAATAAAATGAGAAATAAAATAAATATACAAAAAAAAAGATATATTTTATGCAAGAGAACTTGTGAAACTTTTTGTTTTTGTTAAAAAATTTTACTGATTAACTGTATGTTTTCACGTTTACAGTTAGTCAAGAAAGTGTTTTGATAAAACTTCAAATTTACACTCTTTTTTTTTTTGCAAAATGTAGACATTTTTGTATATATAATTATTTTAGTATTGTTGGTTATAGAAAAGTTTAAAATATGAACTATTTTATTGAACTCGAATATTTTTAAAATTAATCAAACAAATATGTGAATTTTTATTTTGTCAAAAAAATCTATTGACTTAACTTATCTATATTCAAATACATATATCTTAGCTGTAACTAAAAAAAAAGTTATATATTGTCAACATGTCGAAGACAGTACTTTTTGTTAAATTAAAATAAAATAAATAAAACAAATAAACAATAAATTGATAAAAATAGAATTTGTTAAAAAAAATTTTAAGTTCGGAATGCAAAACAGCCTACCATTAATTATTTTATTCTTAAGTTATTACTTTTTATTATGTTAAAATAAAATTTGAGTTTTATTTTCATAGATTCCATCGAGAACTTCGACACTGAGAATGTAAATCCGAATACTAGACAAGTGGATAAAATTATTGGTATGTTTGCCTTTTCCTTACTTTTTCTTTTCGAAACTATTGCATTGTATTTCTTACTTGAATTTACTTTTACAGAAACGAGCTCGACAGTTGACAACGGAAACTTAAATAACAACAATTCGGAGAAACTACATGAAAATTAAGGTAAGTTGGCTTGTACTTTCTTTAAAAGCAGATGTACTAATTTTGAAATACTTCAGCAGCTTCAGAAGGACTTGCAGTTATAAATGGCTCTGCAACTTAAGATGGCTCTGCAGCCTCAGACGGCTCTGTTCCTGTAGATGCAACAGACGCTTTAAGTAAGTTGTTTTGTATTTATTTAAAGGCGTATACCTCCAGATGGTTCTGCATCGACTTGTATATCTAAATATCTTTAGATGCCACCCTTTCTGTTTTAATTAACATTTTTGTTAGCTAGTTTTTTTATCAGAGCCTTGCAGGGGAAGCAGTATATAAAATAAATATATTCTTGATCAACATGAAAAGCCGAGTCACCAGCTTTGTACCAGCTAAATTGATACAACTTTGTACAAGGCCTTACTTTTGCTGTGGGTAGCATATATGCTAGAATTTTTTTACTTTAAAAAAATTTTTAATTTGATAACAGAATTGAAAAATTTTTGTGATATGTCATAGAAGTTTATTGTCTTGTTTATATGTGTAATTAATTTGATGTCTACAAAATTATATAAAGATTACTTACCTTAATATTTTTTTTCTATAGGATGTCCATTTGGAAAAATCAGAAGAGTGCGTTGGTTCGAGGATAAACGTTTAGAACTTTTCAGTTTGTTGGGGGACGTTGCAAAATTGTGTGTGCTGCCATCACTAAGCTTTTGTAACGAGACTATCACGTATTCCGTATTCTTAAAAAAATCGAACTCCACCGCAACTTAAATCGTGGATCGACAATCAACGTAAGGCAACAGCAAGAAAGCGGGACACTTAATTTTTGAAATACTTCCTGGTGTTATTGATTAATACATTGATACATAATGTATTTTTATTATTTTTAGTCGTGGTATATCTGTTAACAAATTCCTTGCAGTGTATTCTGCATTTAAATACACAATTACTTTCAGATTAATCGCGTCTAAAATTTCCAAATATATATCGAATATATAGTTTTAAAAGTATCTTAAAAATATATTAAGACTCAAATAATATCATATAATCTTTTCATACATATATATAACGTCAGAAATGAAACGGTAATTGCTTTGAGTTTTTATACGTAAAATAGACCATTAATATGAAAAGCAAACGATTTATTTTATCTACTTAGTTCTACCAAGTAATTTAAAATATCTAATTTTAAGTTAAAACATTGCAACCAATTTTATAAAAGCATACAAATAACTAACCTAAGTTTAAAATTCTTCATAACTAATAAAATCTTAATTCTATTAGTTATGAACATAAATAAACTTGAAATAGTTATTTGTACATTTTTATTTTATAATATTAATTTTTAGTATTTGAAGCTAAATAAAGTACGCATTAATTAAAAATAATATATGTCATACAATGTGTTAAGGTCCATTATACATAAAGAACTATAATTTGGAAATATTTTTAATTTTTTTCAGATAAAGCACTTCAATACGCAACATAAATTTGATGTACACTTGATGAAACACTTAAATTATACAATGGCCTCAAAATGGTCTAAAGGTAACATTTGTGTTTCCAGTTCCATAGTCCCGGAGTCGCTTATTAAATATAATTAGTATTTTTTTTAAGATCTTAATAAGATAATTTCTTATGAAGCTCCTGAAATCTTCGTTTGTTTTCGGCTTTGTTCCATTATTCCTTTCGATTCAAATGGAAATTGATTGTATTCTGTAATCTTAAGTATATTTTGGGGGCAAAGTTCTTACAATTAACGTAATATCAAGGGACCCTGAATAAAACCTCAACTTAAAATATAAATTGTCCTCAAAATAGACCCAAAGTCTGTTTAATAGTACTCAAATCGTTCATTTTATGTTGTTTCTCCAAAATAATCTTTGGCTAAATATTTCGTTCCATAATTCCACTGTTTCAAATTGTTGAGTTGCCACATCGATGTAACATCAATACAAAAAAGTTAATAAAAAATGTATTAACGGTCTTTAAGACTTTTAATTTCTAATTATTATAAAAAGTACTGCAATAAACAATAACAAAAATCAAGAAAATTTTTAAAAACCTTTTACCAGTTATTAATTAGAATTATGAGAAATTTATGTCCCTGTAATCTACAATTTTTACACTTTTAAATAATTTTATAATTTAAATATTTAAATATAAAAAAAAAAAAAAATTTATTTTCTAAGCGACTTAAATTTGCTTTTCTAAGTAAATGGAGAAGGCTTTTTCTGCTAAAAATATAATTTTTCCTGAAAATTCAATATTTTGTATCAAATATTAAAATGTCCCCAAAATTCACGTTAGACTAAATATATTTTGGGGACTGTCCCTAAAATTTCAAAATGTCTCCATAATAGCCATTTCACTGAAAAAAAGTCCCTAAATTTATCATTATAAATATATATATATATAGAAAAAACTATATATTTATACAAAAAAATCAAAATAAATATAATTTAAAATTAAATAAATATACACACATGCACATACACAAGTGAACGACACAGTGCAGTGATGCGGAGCAATAAATATATATAATAGCTTATTGTCGCGACAACAGCAAGATCACAAAACAACAACAAGCAACAAGTGTTAAATTTTTTTGTCCCCCATACACTCATATATTTATGCACACACTCTCACAACAAAGTTATATATTTATATATTTGGCAACAATACAACAATAACCCGATCCCATAATAATTCACCGAAATATCGGCACAATCAACAAATACAACCAATTAAAACAATACATCTTGCGTCGCGCCAAAGACAAAACATCATTTAAACAAACAGCTGACGGCAAAGTGCGTTTTGGCAGCGTTAAGCAGCGAGGCAACGACGTCCACACATTCTGGCTGCGTTCAGCTGAATTTTTTGGTGAGGTGTACCGTTTGATTCCTCCCCTTGACCCGGACTAGATTGTCGTTTAGTTATTTAATTTATTAGTTATTAAGTTTGTTATTTATTTCATTTGTTATTTTTGTTCATATTTTGTTTTCTTCTTTATTAAAGTAAAGTCATTTATTTATTATTGCTTTATTAATTTATAATTATTTATTTTATTATTTATTTATTTATTATTTAATGAATTATTTAATATTTTTGAAAAAAAAATTTCATTAATTTAATCTCAAACCTATTCAAATCAAATTTATTCAAATCTGTTAACTTTTTTGGTTTTGTTTATTTATATTAATATTTATTAGTTTATTTATTTTTATTCATTTATTTATTCTTTTCGTATTTTTTTGTTGATCTTTCTTTGTTTTTGCCATCCCTCATACACATTTATATTTTTTCCACAGGATCCTTAATATTTTCCCCCCAGAGCTCTGTAGGAATATTAGGAGTCCCTGTTTTGTCCTTCAAACAAATAAATAAAAGTAACTTTAAAATTAAAAGAAAAGGGAGAGGGAGAGGAAATACACAAAGAGGAAATGCAAAAATAATTAGAAATCAAACACTTAGCCACGAAAATAGACGAAGATTTATTAAAACATAAAATTGATAAATAAAAAATTATAATGATAGGCATACATATTATATATAAATATTAAGGAATTGGAAATGAAAAGTATGAGCGCTTAAAAATTTATTTATTTATAGAGTAGTCGTCGGAAACTTTATTGGGTGGCGCAACGACTATAAAATTTAAATGTTGTCGCCACAGGAAGGGCGGGTACGCTGCGGTATAAGACCGAAGCCGCCGATAAGTGTGTCCGATGTTTTTTTGGTTGGTTATGTTTTGGTATCGATATGTTGTGTCGTGTTTTGTTCGTGGTCGTTGAGAGATCTGAATTGATGATTGTGATTGTGCGCTCGGCGGGCACTGGTTAAAAACCCTACCCTGAGGTGACGAGTTAGACAGCGTTGCCCCAGAGAAACAAGCCGAGTCGTAACATAGAGACCAAATAATCCTCGGAATGCTATTCCGGATGAAAATCGGACTAATTTTGATAGAGTTATGCATGAATTTGTGTTAAGCCTATTCCTCACGTATAGCAATACATGGCTTTTGAGGTTGATGAGAATTTTTATTAACTACTCATTTTCAGCTTGAGAATCAATTACGAGACAAATAATGATCCGAATGAAATTCCGGATGAAAATCGAACTAATTTTGACAGAGCTATGCCTGAGTTTGTGTTATACCTATGCCTCACATATAACCCACGTATAGCTCTAAACATGGCTTTTGACGTTGATGAGACATTTTAAGCATTCACTCATTTTCAGCTAAAGAATCAATTTGGAGATCAAATTATGAACAGAATGATATTTCGGGTGAAAATCGGACAGATTTTGACAAAGCTATGCCTGAGTTTGGGCTATACCCATTCCTCACATATTAACCACGTATACATGGCTTTTGAGGTTGATGAGAATTATTGGTTTCTACTCATTTTCAGCTTATGAATCAATTTGGAGACCAAATTATGAACAGAATGATATTCCGGGTGAAAATCGGACTAATTTGACAGAGCTATGCCTGAGTTTGTGTGATTCGAATCCCTCACATATTATCCACGTATACATGGCTTTTGAGGTTGATGAGAATTGTAAGTAACTACTCATTTTCAGCTTAAGAATCAATTTAGAGCCCAAATAAAAATCGGACTAATTTTGATAGAGCTATGCCTGGGTTAGTGTTATACCTATTAATCAGATATTATTCACGTATTTTTATACATGGCTTTTGAGGTTGATGAGAATTATTGGTTACTACTCATTTTCAGCTTAAGAATCAATTTGGAGATCAAATTATGAACAGAATGATATTCTGGGTGAAAATCGGACTAATTTGACAGAGCTATGTCTGAGTTTGTGTTATACCTATTTCTTACATATGAATGGCTTTTTGAGGTTGATGAGAGTTCTTAGTAACAACTCATTTTCAGCGTAGGAATCAATTAAGAGACAAAATAATGATCAGATTGAAATTCCGGATGAAAATCGGTCTTATTTTGACAGAGTTATGCCTGAGTTTGTATTATACCTATTTCTCACATATTGTTCAAGTATTGCTATAAATGGCTTTTGATGCTGATGATAATTGTTATTAACTACTCATTTTCAGCTTAAGAATCAATTTAGAGACCAAATGATGATCAGAATGAAATTCTGGATGAAAATCGGACTGATTTTGGCAGAGTTATGCCTGAGTTTGTGTGATTCGAATTCCTCACATATTATCCACGTATACTTGGCTTTTGAGGTTGACGATAATTTTTATTGACTACTCATTTTCAGCTAAAAAATCAATTAAGAGACCAAATAATGATTGGAATGATATTCGGGATGAAAATCGGACTGATTTTGACAGAGTTATGCCTGAGATTTTGTTATACCTATCCCTCACATATTATCCACGTATTCATGGTTTTTGAGGTTGATGAGAATTTTTAGCAATTACTCATTTATAGCTTAAGAATCAATTTGGAAACTAAATGATGATCAGAATGATATTCCGGGGGAAAATCGGACTAATTTTGACAGAGCTATGCCTGAGTTTGTGTTATTACTATTCCTCACATATTTTCCACGTTTAGCTATAAATGGGCTTTGAGGTTGATGAGAATTTTTAGTTACTACTCTTTTTCAGCTTAAGAATTAATAGAGACCAAATTATCATCGGAATGCTATTCCTGATGAGAATCGGACTAATTTTGACAGAGTTATGCCTGAGTTTGTGTCATACCTATTCCTCACATAATAGCCACGCTTAGCTATACATGGGTTTTCAGGTTAATGAGAATTTTTAGTTACTACTCTTTTTCAGCTTAAGAATTAAAAGAGACCAAATAATCATCGGAATGCTATTCCGGATGAAAATCGGACTAATTTCGACAGAGCTATGCCTGAGTTTGTGTTATACCTATTTCTCACATATTATCCACGTTTAGCTATGCATGGCTTTTCAGGTTGATGAGCATTTTTAGTTTCTACTCTTTTTCAGCTTAAAAATTAATAGATTGATTCATTAGTACCTACCTTCGGACCGTGCAGACGTGTTTCTTTAAAGCGCTCCTAATTAATCAAAATTAAATAGTACCCAAGTGCGGTAAAAATCTAAAATTAGGCCAAGAGCCTCCTAGTGCGATGCGCACGATCATCCACTTAGTTTTGAAATTGTAATTAAAGAAATATATAAACTATAAGCAAATCAAATAGAATTTGAATTGAGCAAGTGTTAACTTCGAAGAGTCACTACGATACCCGTGCCCAACGTCAGCGCGAGCAGAGCGGCGACTCTCGTTGGCCAAAAATAACGCTTACTTTAGCTTTGTCTCAGAAGCAAAACCACAAATGCGACACACAACAGCCGAAAAATCAAAGCAGAACCTCTTAGCCGTAGAAGATGTGAGAGCGCGTTCTTGCTCTCCGATTTTACCAACTACAACTCCAAAAACCTGGAGCGAAGAGTGTGCCTCTCCATTACCGACCCCCTCACCGCGGAATCCACTATCACCACCTAACTTGCCCGTACAATTCGCTGCAGCTAACGCTACGGCAACAACAACGTTAACTGTCGTCGTCGTACCATCTTTTTCGGACCAAGCGCAAGCTCTTTCAACTACTGCGTTGATTGCAAGCGCAGCGTCAAAAGCAGCGGGTCCGGCTAGGCAGACCGGAATGGATCGCTACATTCAAATAAAGCGAAAACTTAGCCCACAAAAAATACGGGAAAACAAATCAAAAATTAACCGCGGTGACTCAAACCAAACTGCTGGGGACCCAGTAAACACCATCAATAGGTTTGCACCGCTGGCTGATACTGTCAACGACCAGCTTACCGAAGCAGGAAATGGACCAAAGAAACTAAAGCCCCCACCTATATACATTCGGGAAAAGATATCCAACACATTCATGAACAAGATCGTTGGCCTAGTAGGAAACAACAATTTTCATGTCGTTCCTTTAATTAAAGAGAACATTTAGAAATCAAGCTTCAATCAAAAGACGAGGAGCATTTTCGTAAAATCACCAAGTATCTAAATGAACCTAAGAAAAACTTCTACACTTATTAACTAAAAAGCAGCAAGGGCCTGCAGGTTGTACTTAAAGGTATTGAACCGGATGTAACCCCTTCCGAGGTCGCAAGTGCGTAAAAAGAGAAGGGCTTTCTCGCTAAGAGAGCTACAAACATTTTAAATAAAAGCAAAATACCGCAACCTTTCTTAAAAGTTGAGCTGGAACCAGATAGTAAAGTCCCAAAGAAAAATGAAGTGCACCCGATCTACTCCTGCTGCATCGCCGGATCACTGTTGAGGAACCACACAAACGGAATGGTCCAGTCCAATGATCAAACTGCCAGGAATATGGGGATACCAGGACGTACTGCACGCTGCGTTCTGTATGTGTAGCTTGTGGAGAATCCCATGGCCCTGATTCCTGTCAAGTCAACAAGAATGACCCTAGTACAAAAAAGTGCGAAAACTGCGGTGGAAATCACACTGCTAATTACAGAGGCTGTCCAGTGTACAAGAAACTAAAAAGCCGCATCCGACGTCTACCAACAGCGCGCCATCCGCACCTGCCAGGTGCAATTATAGCATCCCAAACTACACCCGACGTCTTCTTCGCCAAAGCAGCCAGGTCCTCATTTGGTCCCGCAAACACTGTCAACGGCATATCTTTCGCTAATGCTTTAAAATCTGGCCTTCAAAAATCAACTCCTTCAGCAGCGCCTCCAAGGGTAATACAAGAAGATTCGAGTATGGATAACGCGCAGCAGCCCATGCAGCAGTCACAAAGCTCTATTGAAGCGATGACTTTCACCCTACAACAAAGTATGATGGAGTTCATGTCGTTTATGAGATCAACTATGCAAAATCTTATGCAAAATCAAAACACCTTAATACAGATGCTTGCATCTCAACAATCCAAATAATCAATGGCGCCTCTACGAATATCTCTGTGGAACGCAAACGGTGTTTCACGGCATAAACTTGAACTTACCCAATTCCTATACGACAATCATAAATATAACTAAATATAACTTTCAAATACGCGGCTACATATTCTACGGCACAGATCATCCGGATGGAAAAGCACATGGCGGAACCGCATCAAACACGAATTCCACAAAAAGTTTGCGGCAAACTATCTACAAGCCACATCCATAATTGTACAATCGGACATCAGCAATCTAACTATTGCCGCTGTATACTGTCCTCCCCGCTTTACAATCTCTGAAGATCAATTCATGCAATTCTACAATTCACTGGGACAGCGATTTATAGCAGCAGGAGACTATAATGCGAAACACCCGCACTGGGGTTCTCGCCTTGTGACCGCAAAGGAAGGCAGCTATACAACGCAATCATAAAACCAAGCAACAAACTCAACTATGTTTCCCGGGTAGTCCTACATACTGGCCAGCAGACCCTAACAAACAACCAGACTTAATAGATTTTGCTGTGACAAAAAAACATCCCACGCAATCTGATAAGCGCCGTAACACTTTCGGATCTTTCATCCGACCACTCCCCCGTGTTATTAAATCTACTCCAATCCCCGGAATATGTGGAATATTCTAATAGACTCACAACACACAGAACCAAGTGGCTCAAGTACAAGAAATAAGTTAGCTCTCACCTCGATGTTGCCCCGCAGTTCAACATCGAAGCGGACATCGACTGCTCTGCTGATTTACTAGAATCTGTACTTGTTGCAGCAGCTAAAATCTCTACTCCACAACACGCGCATGTGCTGACCAATAAACGTAAAACTAATCTTCAAATAGAACAACTTGTTCTGGAAAAGCGACGATTGCGACGTGAATGGCAGTCTCACCGGTCGCCATCTACAAAATAACGCTTTAAAATGCTTCACGCAGACTCAGTAAAGCTCTAAAGCAAGACGAAGCAGATGCCAAACGCCGCTACATAGAGCAATTATCACCCACCCGCACCAAGCATTCCTTGCGGAGGGCTCACCCTACTCTAAGTGCGCCGATCGTAACGGTAACGCCTATAAGAAACTCGTCAGGCTGCTGGGCCCGTATCGTAATGTATTCCAACCAAACCCCGCAACAAATTCGTTTCCTGTGTATCTGATAGTCAAATGAAATTGTAAAAGTCATAAAAGAACAGATGAAACCAAAGAAAGCTCCAAGCTGCGATCTAATAACTTAACTGTGCTATTTCCCTCATCTGTAAACTTTTCAACGCGATTACAACACTCGGCTACTTCCCAAAAAAATGGAAGAAATCGGTCATTATAATGATTCCCAAACCTGGAAAAGATCATACAATACCATCATCGTACAGACCAATTAGCCTACTACCGTGCTTGTCAAAGCTTTTTGAAAAATTCCTCTTGACGCGCATAATTCCTCATCTAAGAACACACAACACAATCCCAACACATCAATTTGGCTTCCGAGAAAAGCATGGAACTATCGAGAAAGTTAACCGAATAACATCAGTAATACGTACAGCATACGAACATCGGGAATATTGCAGCGCAATATTCCTCGACGTCTCCCAGGCCTTCGATCGAGTACGGCTTGAAGGTCTCTTGCATAAAATCAAATCGACGCTTCCAGTGTACACTCATAAGCTTCTCGAGTCGTATCTCTACAATAGAGTCTTCGCAGTGATCTGATGATCATATTATAAAAGCTGGAGTTCCCCAGGGAAGTGTATTGGGACCAACATTATACGTAATTTACACAGCGAACATCCCCATAAACGAGCGGCTAACAACATCTACGTTGCCGACGACACCGCAATTCTTAGTCGTTCCAGATGCCCCATTAAAGCAACAGCACGTCTAGCTGAACATTTGGCGGTAGTAGAGAATTGGCTAGCCGACTGGCGTATTGAAATAAATAAACAAAAGTGTAAGTACATCACGTTTACTCTCAGCATGCAAACATGTCCTCCGTTAGCACTGTCTAATACGCAACTCCCACAAGCCAAAGAAGTAACGTACCTTGGCGTTCATCTTGATAGGCGGCTCACCTGGCGTCGTCACCTTGAAGCAAAAAAAACGCAGATTAAACTGAAGGCCAACAACCTCTATTGGCTTTTGAATCCCCGGTCTCCTCTCAGCTTAGACTACAAGGTTCTACTCTACAATTCCACCATTAAACCAGTGTGGACCTACGGCTCGCAGCTTTGGGGAAACGCGTGCAGTAGCAATATTGATGTCATCCAACGAGCACAATCATAAATCTTGAGGACTATCACTGGGGCACCATGGTATGTTCGAAACGAGAACATTCATAGAGATTTAAACATTATATACGTCAAAGATGAGATGGCAAGACAAAAGGCGAGCTACAACATTAAGCTATCGTTGCACCCAAATCCTCTTGCTCAACGGTTAACTCGGGTTTGCAGTCGAACCCGCCTTAAATGAAACGACCTTCCAGCCCAGCAATAAACTCTTGGGGCACCGTAGATCATATTAAGTCAATATGACTGTTAGTTACGCTTTAAATATAAGATTTGATAAACTTATTGTAAGTCTCCATTAGAGAAGATTCAATAAATAAAGGCAATTAAAAAAAAATAAATAAATAATAATAATAATTAGAGACCAAATAATCATCGGAATGCTATTTCGGATGAGAATCAGACTAATTTTGACAGAGTTATGCCTAAGTTTGTGTTATACCTACTCCTCACATATTTCCACCATATTATACATGGCTTTTGAGGTTGGTGAGAATTTTAACTAACAATTCATTTTCAGATAAAGAATCAATAAAGAGACCAAATAATGATAGGGATGATATTCCGGATGAAAATCGGACTAATTTTGACAGAGTTATGCTTCAGTTTGTGTTATACCTATTCCTCACATATTATTATTATTTGGGGTTGATGAGAATTTTTAGTGATTGGAATGATATTCTGGATGAAAATCGGACTGATTTTGACAGAGTTATGCCTGACTTTGTGTTATTCCTATTCCTCACATATTATCCACGTATAGCTCTAAACATGGCTTTTGAGGTCGATGAGAAATTTTTTGTAGCTACTCATTTTCAGCTTAAGAATTAATAGAGACCAAATAATGATTGGAATGATATTTCAGGTGAAAATCGGACTAATTTTGACAGGGCTATGAATGAGTTTGTGTTATAACTATTCCTCACATAATATCCACGTATAGCTCTATACATGGCTTTTAAGGTTGATGAGATATTTTAAGTAACTACTTATTATTAGCTTAAGAATTAATTTAGAGTCCAAATGATGATCAGAATGATATTCCGGGTGAAAATCGGACTAATTTTGACAGAGCTTTGCTTGAGCTTGTGTTATAACTTTTCCTCACATAATATCCACGTATAGCTCTATACATGGCTTTTTAGGTTGATGAGATATTTTAAGTAACTACTTATTTTCAGCTTAAGAATTAATTTGGAGACCAAATGATGAACAGGATGATATTCCGCGTGAAAATCTGACTAATTTTGAAGAGTTACGCCTAAGTTTATGTAATACCTATGCCTCACATATTATCCACGTATACATGGCTTTTGAGGTTGATGAGAGTTTTAAGTAACTACTCATTTTCAGCTAAAGAATCAATTTGGAGACCAAATGATGATCAGAGTGATATTCCGGGTAAAATTGGACTAACTTCGACAGAGCTATGCCTGTGCTTGTGTTATAACTATTCCTCACATATTATCAACGTATAGCTCTAAACATGGCTTTTGAGGTTGATGAGAAATTTTATGTAACTACTCATTTTCAGCTTAAGAAATAATAGAGACCAAATAATCATCGAAATGCTATTCCGGATGAAAATCGGACTTATTTTGACTGAGCTATGCCTGAGTTTGTGTTACACCTATTCCTCACATATTATTCACGTATACATGTTTTTTGAGGCTGATGAGAATTTTTAGCAATTACTCATTTTCAGCTTAAGAATCAATTAAAAGACCAAATGAATATCGGACTTTTTTTGACAGAGTTACGCCTGAGTTTGTGTAATATATATGCCTCACATATTATCCACGTATATACATGCCTTTTATGGTTGATGAGACATTTTAAGTAGCTACTCATGTTTAGCAAAAGAATCAATAAAAAGACCACATGATAATCAGAATGATATTCCGAATGAAAATCTGACTAATTTTGACAGACTTATTCCTGAGTTTGTGTAATAACTATTCCTCACATATTATCCACGTATACATGGCTTTTAAGGTTGATGAGACACCTTAAGTAACTACTCATTTTCAGCTAAAGAATCAATTTGGAGACCAAATTATGAACAGAATGATATTCCGGGTAAAAATCGGACAGATTTTGACAGAGCTATGCCTGAGTTTGGGTTATACCCATGCCTCACATATTATCCAAGTATTCATGGCTTTTGAGGCTGATGAGAATTTTTAGTAACTACTCATTTTCAGCTTAAAAATCAATATAGAGACCAAATAAAAATCGGACTAATTTTGACAGAGTTACGCCTCAGTTTGTGTTATACCTATTCCTCACATATTTCCACCATATTATACATGGCTTTTGATGTTGATGAGAATTTTTACTAACAACTCATTTTCAGATAAGGAATCAATTTAGAGACCAAATAATGATCGGAATGAAATTCCGGATGAAAATCGGACTAAATTTGACTGAGCTATGCCTGGGTTAGTGTTATACCTATTCCTTACATATTATTCACGTATTGTTATACATGGCTTTTGAAGCTGATGAGAATTTTTAGTAACTACTCAATTTCAACTAAAGAATCAATTTGGAGACCAAATAATGATCGGCATGTTATTCCGGATGAAAAATCGAAGTAATTTCAATAGAGGTATGCCTGAGCTTGTGTTATACCTATTCCTCACATATTATCCACGTAAAAATGGTTTTTGAGGTTGCTGAGAATTTTTAGTAACTACTCATTTTCAGCTTAAAAATCAATTTAGATACCAAATTAAAATCTGACTTATTTTGACAAAGTTACGCCTGAGTTTGTGTAATACCTATGCCCCACATATTATCCACGTATACATGGCTTTTTAGGTTGATGAGATACTTTAAGTAACTACTTGTTTTCAGCTTTAGAATTAATTTGGAGACCAAATGACGATCAGAATATTCCGGGAGAAAATCGGACTAATTTTAACAAAGTTATGCATAGGTTTGTGTTATTCCTATTCCTCACATATTATCCACGTATAGCTCTTAACATGGCTTTTGAGGTTGATGGAAAATTTTATGTAACTACTCATTTTCAGCTGAAGAATTAATAGAGACCAAATAATCATCGGAATGCTATTCCGGATGAAAATCGGGCTAATTTTGACTGAGTTATGCCTGAGTTTGTTTTATACCTATTCCTCACATACTATCCACGTTTACATGGCTTTTAAGGTTGATAAGAATTTTCAGTAACTACTCATTTTCAGCTTAAGAATCAAATTAGAGAAAAAATGAAAATCGGACTAATTTTTACAGAGTTACGCCTGAGTTTGTGTTATACCTATTCCTCTCATATATCCACCATATTATACATGGCTTTTGAGGTTGATGAGGATTTTTACTAACAACTCATTTTCAGATAAGGAATCAATTTAGAGACCAAATAATGAATGGGATGATATTCCGGATGAAAATCAGACTAATTTTGAATGAGTTATGCCTGAGTTTGTGTTATACCTATTCCTCACATATTATTCACGTATACATGGCCTTTGAGGTTGATGATAATTTTTAATAACTCCTTATTTTCAGCTTAAGAATCAACTTAGAGCCCAAATAAAAATCTGACAAATTTTTTTTTTACGCCTGAGCTTATGTTATACCTATTCCTCACATGTTATCCATGTATAGCTATACATGGCTTTTGAGGTTAATGAGAATTTTTATTAACTACTTATTTTTAAGTAAAGAATCAATTTGGAGAAAGTCATGATCGGAATGTTATTCCGAATTTGTGTTATATCTATTTCTCACATATTATCCACTTATATATATGACTTTTTAGGTTGATGAGAAATTTTATTATCTACTCATTTTCAGCTTAAGAATCTATTTGGAGACCAAATGATGATCAGAGTGATATTCCGGGTGAAAATCGGACTAATTTTGACAGAGTTATGCCTGAGTTTGTGTAATACCTATTCCTCATTTATTATTCACGTATACATGGCTTTTGAGGTTGATAAGAATTTTTAGTTACTACTCATTTTCAGCTTAAGAATCAATAGAGACCAAATAATGATCGAAATAATATTCCGAGTTTGTGGTATACATATTCCTCACAAAATCCTACGTATAGCTATAAATGGCTTTTCAGGTTGATGAGACATTTTAAGTACACTCATAAAAATCTTACCGTAAAATCGCCCTAAAACAGTCGATTTTCACTCTAAAATATAGAAAATCGACCTTGAAAAGACGGCAAAGGCGACCGGGCGTCAATATTAGAGAATATTTTCAAGATATCTAGAAAATTTTTTCTAAAATTAAATGATAATTTTCTAAAATTATAAAAGTTTTTCTACATTTTAAGGCGATGCCCCTTAATATGGGAGTAATTTTTCATAAGTTTGGAGTGAACTTTCTGAATTTGTAAAAGTTTTTTTTTTCCAGATATTAAGGTGATTTGCCCCATAAAATAGAAAATATTTTTATTCATTTAGGATACATTTTTCTAGTTTTAGATAGGTTTCTCTAAGACCAAAGGCGATGCACCCTAAAAACGTTTACATTTTTTCTTAATTCTGAGGTTATTTGTCCCATATAAAGAAAAGCTATTCTTACAATAATGGCGCCCCACCCTAAGAATAAGAATTTTTTTCATGGAAACCGGGCGAATTTTGCTAATTTTAGTCATATTTTTTCTAAATCCAAAGCCAAAGCAACCTAAAAATAGGGTGATTTTTTGTAATAATTCCAGGACGATTTTTATATATTTTATTCAAATATTTTCTAAATCCATAGCCAACGCACCCACATTTATTTATTTATTTTTTTTTTTTATTTACAATATAATTGAAATAATTTATTATAATAATACAATATTAAAAATATTTTAAAAATAAAATTTAGGTCTTATGTACACATGTAAATATTGTGTTTGTGTTGGAGGGAAATTTATTGCTTTTAATTTTATTATTTTAAAGTCAGTTTTTGTAACTATTTGATAAGCTGTAAAATGATCATTAAAAATGCATTCTGTGTCTAAGCATAATAAAATCGTTTTCATATAAGCAAATTTCTTAAATTTCAAATGCATTGAAATTTGGCTTAAATGAATATATAAAAAAATTTCTTTTGTTAAGGACACTACGATTCTTTATAAAGGCATAACGATTACATTTTCAGTGTGTGAAAAAAAATTTTAAATCTGATTGAAAAATAATGAATTAGTAGCTAAGCACGTAGTTTTGCAGAATTCAATGAATTTTATTCTTTGTCCAGTACATTCATTCATTCATTCACTCACTATATATCATTGTACAGGCCAAACCGCTCAAGTTAAAAATTTAAATTTTTGGACAATAAACTTAAGATAATTTCATTTGGAGATAAGGCTGCGTTTGGCCAAAATCCACCTGTAAGTGCGTCAAAATGGAGCTCAAAGTTTACATGTATATTCAGTTTAGATGTAGTAGAGTCTGATCTTGCGCGGCATTCAGTGGCAAAGTAGTGCAGAGGGTGGTGTGTTAGACTCACGCGCAAGGCTTCACGGGTTCAAGACCTGCCGTGTCTGCCCAGACAAATATTACTTTTATTTTTTAATTTATTGTTATTCGAACTTTTTAAAATCAAAACAACATTCAATCATTGCAACATTCTGCATTTTTGTTGGTGTTTGATTGTAATCTTTTCTTTTTTTATTAATCTCGCACAAAAACAAAATCAAAGACTGCAGCATAAAATTTATCCAGCAGATGCCAAAGCTGCTGTTAACAGGCTATGTTAATAGCATGATTTAAATAAAATAATTCTGTATAATGTAAATGTTTTTTCATCAAAAATTAAAAAATAAAATTTGGCAACATTTTATCGTGTTGTTTTTTGTTTGCTTCATGTTCTTTATTTTTGATTTTGTTAATTATTTTGCTGTAAAGAAAACTAAACCCACGGCTGCAGCATAAAAATTGTTGCAGATGGTATAGTTGCTGTTAACAGGCTGCGATCAAAATGTTAATCACATACAACATTTGGATATCAATAAAATTATTATGTATAAGCAGATTAAATTTAAAAAAGTGAAATAAATCCAACATTTTTTAAATCGTATAAATCGCTCTTTATTTTGCATATCGTTACTCTGTCTGAATACATTTTGTATGGGTATTTGTATATGAATACAATATCGATATGATGATATCGATACCCATCCCATACCTAAATCATTTGAAATTAACTTTGAATGAAAATGGAGCATGCGGGAATGCAGCTAGGAAATTTTCCCCAAAGGCAAAGCCAACAATCGGAGTGGATGCCACCCCAGCACCAATGGAATCCACAACGTCAAAGTTGGACTCCAATGCCAGTTTGGACGCAATCTCAGCCACAATGGCATCATTAAAATTTATACACGCAGCATGAGCGAGCAGCACAACAACAGCAAAATCCACCACAGCAACAAGAACCGCAACAACAAGAAAACCAACAACAAGAAAAGCAGCAGCAGCAACAACAACAGCATATGCAACAAAATCAAACAAATCACCAACAACAACAAAAGCAGCAAACACGACGCAAGAAGCAGAAGCCTCAACAAAAAAAAAAAAAGAGGAGAATGATAAAATTTCAAAACGTTTGGAAATTCTTAACAAAACAGTTATTAATTTAAATCAAAATATTATACTTTTGAACAATAATGTGTCAAACATGGAAAACAATATTAAAAAATTAAGTGCCAAAATTGAATTCCTTGGAAAGCCCTGTCCCCTTCTCATAAACATGATCGAGCAGCAAAAATTTAATTTTTGATAATGATTGAGCGCTCTAAGCACACTGTGCGTGTGTGTTTATACCGGCAATAGTAGGTGGCAAAATGGAAAAAATATTATTTGACCTACACCAATGATATTAATGATATTCCTGAAACTTATAAAGATCAGCTAAATAGGTCATTATGCAAACTGATTAGGTTTTAGTTTTGGAATTATACAGATATCGTGAAGAAAAAATCTATCAGAAATATGTCTATTATTTTTTTTGGATATCACTGCGGACGGCAGTTCGCGTAAGTAACGAAAGCAGCACGAAGGGTGCGAAAGGCGACTAACAATATATACAGCTAAGTTGGAAAATTTGCTACGACTGTCCGATCAGATCGGGTTATATACCGATCGAAAGGTTTAGTCTTAACTTACAAAATGGCATTCTAATGCTTTTTCTAACCAACCTGAGTCATGAGATACGGGGGTGTAAGTGGGAGGGAAAAAATTTATATGATCGCAGCTTATGGAGCCGTTGAAGCCTTTTTGTATCATTTTTTATTTTTTGAACTGGTTCAAAAGATAAATAAATTTCAAAATTTTAGTGGACTTTTCAAAATGAAATGAAATGTTAGTTTCTTTGTTTGTGTGTTTGTCTGTTTGTATCAAAGCGCTAAAAAAGCTTAGATGTAAAAATGGGGATTTATTCCTTTTCGAAAATCTAGAAATGTTCTACGACTTTTTGAAAAAACCGCTAGTTTAGCGGGAAAACGCTAAATCCCGGTAAAATTGAAACCTCAACAGTTTCCAAACCATAGAAGCTATAGATATGTTCTATATATCATTGGAAAGGTGTGTTTGAGGGCTTTTAGGCGTACCTTTAAACTCAGGTAACATTTTACAGGTGAAATAAAGTTTTTTAGCTTAAATTTTGGCGATTTCTGACAAAACGACTCTAAAGATTTCTGTTAAATTTTATAATGTTGTAAAACGTACAATTTCGCGATTTTTTGGTATATGAAACATAAATTTTGGTTGAGGGGCTTGATATTACCTGTTAAGTGAATAAATACATTTTTCTATCGGTCGAAAATCACGTTTTAGTACGAAAAACTTTTTGGTTTTATGAGATATCTCAATTTTACTTGGTTTTATATATCCAGACTAAAGTTGGATTAAATCGGACCACTATATCATATGGCTGTCATAGGACCGATCGGGCTAAAAGTAGTTAAAATTATCGGTAGGCATTAAATTTGCGCCAATTATAATATCATAATAAATAATAAAATGTTGTTATTGTCTGCTTTTTATAATTTGGGCACAGAAGCCGAACAGCTGATTTGCTTTGGGTGTCTTAACAGTTTACATTTGGTCGTGGAAAGCCAAATATGAGGCACATTCAAATGTGAGCAAATATAGCAAATGTGAGTGGTCGTGGAAATAGCCTATAAGTCTGTAACTATACAGACAACATGTGAATTTTGTATTTAAATGCGACTTTTGTACAATAAAATTGTACTATATAAATATCGAAAAATCAAAAATTAATGTATTCAATATAGTTGGGTTTTTCCTGCTATTTATTATAATATTATAATATTTATTTTTCTTTAAAGTATTTGTTGTATTTATTGCCTAATTGATTTTAAGTGCATATAATACAAGTCTGTTTTTGTATAGACAACTTGCAAATTTGTAATTTCCCAAATTTGCAGACTTGGTACAATAATTATTATTAGTTAACGTATAATTATCATTTTTAGGTATTTAAATTGTACCATATAGTATCGTAAAACTTACAAATCTCTATTTTAAAAATAGTTGATTTTTTACGATATAAATATTTTGCAATTTTTTGTAATATTGTTTAAATATTTGTAGTATTTTCTGCATAAAGTATAAGTGCATGTATGCCATCTTGTAAGTTAAGACTAAACCTTTCGATTGGTATATAACTCGATCTGATCGGACAGTCGTAGCAAATTTTCCAACTTAGCTGTATATATTGTTAGTTTCCTTTCGCACCCTTCGTGATGCTTTCGTCACTAACGCGAACTGCCGTCCGCAGTGATTGTTAGTGCATGTACTACAAGTCTGTAGTTATAATATTTATGTATTTATATTGTTCCATATAATATCGGAAAACTTGCAAGTCTCTATTTTGAAAATATTTGATTTTTTACGATATAAATATTTTCCAATATTTTGTAATATTGTTTAAATATTTGTAGTATTTTCTGCCTAATATATTGTTAGTGCATACACTACAAGTCTTTGGATTTACCCAAAATTGCTAAAATGGCATAATAATTATTATTAGTTTTCTTATAGTAATTATACTTATGTATTTAAATTGTACCATCTAATATCGTAAAACTTACAAATCATTATTTTGAAAATAGTTGATTTTTTACGATATAAATATTTTCCAATATTTTGTAATATTGTTTAAATATTTGTAGTATTTTCTGCTAATATATTGTTAGTGCATACACTACAAGTCTTTGGATTTTCCCAAAATTGCTAAAATGGCATAATAATTATTATTAGTTTTCTTATAGTAATTATACTTATGTATTTAAATTGTACCATCTAATATCGTAAAACTTACAAATCATTATTTTGAAAATAGTTGATTTTTTACGATATAAATATTTTGCAATATATTTTGTTAAATTGTTTAAATATTTAGAGTATTTTTTGCCTTAGTGCATATACTATAACTCTGTTTTTGTACAGAAAACTTGAAAATTTGATATTTATCAAATTAGATAATAAGATATGTGGTTGATCGATGGGATCAATTCTATCTATTTACCTCAAGCTCTGAGGGAAACATTTTTGGCAGTTCCGCAGAATATGAGAATCAAACGAAGCAGTCTCATACATATGGTGCATTATCTGAGGTAATGGCAGCTGCTGAAATATATCGAATGCATATACACACGACGCACATTTGTTTTTGTTGTGCACATAGCATATGAAAGTGTGAAAGCCTACACATTAGTAGGCTTCTAGTGCACATTGACAAATTACACAAACAATTTTTGACTTTTTGTTTTCCGTCCCTTTCGATCCTTTCTCTTTCTTTTAATTTTTTGACATGTCGCCGAGCTCAGCAACAACATTTTCATGGACACAATTTCATAGACATTGTTGTTGCATGAGTGACTCGTCGCTTATCCGAATGTAATTTGTTGTTGACTTATTGTTTCGTATACACCGAAAACGAAAAACTATACTTTGTTGTTAATCGTCTTACGCATCTATTCTATTCGCATTTTTTCATTTGTAGTTTAATTTTTTCACTTGAAGAAACATGATCCTATTTTTTTTCAGTGTACACATTGAAACAAAAAAAATTTAAGCTACATGTGTGCGTGCGGTTTATTTTATTTGTATTGGTGGGGGCACATCCATAAGGCAGTTTTGAGCACCCCTGTTCAAGAGTATGTGACATAATTAGAAAGAAGCAGTTAAGGACTGCAAATGAAAAATATCAGGCTAAGCATCCTGAGGTGAACCAAGCTGCAGTTGCCAAATATCATGCTGAGCATCTTGAAGTGCTCCGAGCTGCTGCAGCTAACTTTCATGCTAAAAATCCAACTGCACGAAATCAAAGACGATTGCGTCAATGGAACATTAAAGCAAATTCAATTATAATTTTGAAACGGCATATAATACCGATAAAACGATTGTATTAGGTAAAATGGATCAAATTTTGTACAGCTTTTAAGTGGAAAGGAGAGGCAAAAGGAATAACAATTGATTTCAAATGACTTCATTTGGAAAAACTAAAATTATTAGGGAAGGTAATTATATGCCTACTTTTAAAGTTCAGGGTCAAGTTTACCACTTAGTCTTTATCCACATTCTGAAGGCGAAGAAAAATTTCTTCAAATTTATTTTGTTGGTAAAGACGGGAAGTTATAACATATGCTTTATTGCCAGGAAAAAAATCTCATGATCGTCATGATATTATAGGTCGAGTCTTCCATTTAAAAGTCAAAGCATTAATGTCGTTATTAACGAAAGGCGAATTGTTTAGTGAAGTTAAATGCTTCATGTATACAATAGATTGACAATAATGTGGTCTTTCCCATGTTCATCTACTATTATGGTTAGAAAATAAGATAATGACTGATCAGATTGATGATATTATATCAACAGAAATTCCAGACCCAATCCGGGATCCCCTACTCCGTGATATAGTAAAATCTAATATGATTCATGGACCTTGCGGTACATTCAACCAAAATTCGCCATGTATGCATCAAGGAAAATGCAGTAAAATTTCCCCGACAGTTCCTTAAAGAAACTTTTACGGCAAATTATGCTTATCCTCAATATCGGCGGAGAGCCCCAAATGATAATGGTTTTACTGCTAATGTTAGAGGTCAAATTCTTGATAATCGCTGGGTTGTGCCCTACAATAGTGTTCTATCACGAAAATTTGAAGCACATATACATGTAGAGTACTGCAGTTCTGTGAAGTGCATTAAATATATTTGCAAATATGTAAATAAAGGCAGTGACCAAGCGTCATATACACTTGAAAACAAAAACGATGAAGTTAAATTGTATGAAAGTGGTCGATATATAAGCAGCTCAGAAGCATTATGGAGAGTTCTTGCATTTCTCATACATGAAAGATTTCCGGCTTACTTTCAATTAAGTGTGCACTTGGGAAATGGCCAGCGTGTAACATTTAATAAAATAAACGCAATGAATTTGCTGAAAAGATTTGCAATCCACCTAAAACGACGTTAACAGGCTTCTTTGAACTTTGCAAAGACGATTCATTTGCAAAAACACTTTTGTATGTTGAAGTTCCGTCGTATTACATATGGACGAACAATAAGTTTCAGCAAAGAAAGCGTGGGTTAGATGTCCCCAATTTTCCTGGAGTTAAGATGGATAGGTGTTTGGGTAGAGTGTACACTACCACAAAAAAAAACCTCTAAACGAGGTAAAAGTCTAGTGACGAAAGCAATTTCTAGACCCAAAATTTCTGATATCCAATTTTGTGACGAACAAAATTCAGTTTAATCTAAAAATGTTAAATAAAAATATAAATTAATATAAAAAAACGAAAATTGGCATTGTGCACTGTGAGTAAAAAGGGTGATCTTCTTTGTACATAAAAATAACTTTTTGCGCAGTGCCGAATGCCAATTTTCGTTTTTTATATTAATTATATTTTATTTAAAATTTTAGATTAAACTGAATTTTGTTCGTCACAAAATCAGAAAGTCTAGAAATCTCACTTTACCTCGTTTAAGGTTTTTTTGTGGATATCAGAAAATTTTGCAATTGCTTTTGCTTTTGACATTGTAACTTTATCATTAATGCAGGCAAATAGTAAAATATAAAAATTTAGTTGTTGAACGTATTTCATATTTAAAAATTTTTGCGTTGCTACAGCCGAGCATACTATACTGTCGGAGACCTCGTACTTACTATGAAAAAAAAAGTTTTTCATACTAAGACTTGGATTTCACCCGATCGGTCCTATGACAGCTATATGATATAGTGGTTCCGATTAGAACCAACTTTGTTCAGGATATATAAGTCTTAAATAAATGCATATTCTATTAGTTTGGTTACGATATCTAGTAAAACAAAAAAGTTTTTCATACTAAGACTTAATATTGGACCGATCGGTCCTATGACAGCTATATGATATAGTGGTCCGATTTGAACCAACTTTGGTCAGGATATATAAAACCAAGTTAAATGCATATTGTATTAGTTTGGTTAAGATTTCTCATTAAACAAAAAAGTTTTTCATACTAAAACCTAATTTTGACCCGATCGGTCCTATGACAGCTATATGATATAGTGGTCCGATTTGAACCAACTTTGGTCAGAATATATAAAACCAAGTTAAATGCATATTGTATCATTTTGGTTGAGATATCTCATAAAACCAAAAAATTTTTCGTACTAAAACGTGATTTTCGACCGATGGAAAAATGTATTTATTCACTTAACAGGTAATATCTTCCGAACCCCTCAACCAAAATTTATGTTTCATATACCAAAAAACGCGAAATTGTACGTATTACAACATATTAAAATTTAACAAAAATCGTTAGAGCCGTTTTGTCAGAAATCGCCAAAATGTAAGCTAAAAACTTTATTTCCCTGTAAAATGTTACCTGAGTACTTTAGAAAAAAGTTTAAAGGTACGTAAAGCCATCAAACACACCTTTCTAATGATATATAGAACATATCTGTAGCTTCTATGGTTTGGAAACTGTTGAGGTTTCAATTTTGGCGGATTTAGCGTTTTCCCGCTAAACTAGCGGGAAATTGAAAAGTCGTAAAACAAACATTTCTAGATTTTGAAAAGGAATCAATCCCCATCATTACATTTAAGCTTCTTTAGCGCTTTGATGCAAACAGACAAACAGACAAACAAACTGACTTTTCATTTCATTTTGAGAAGTCCACTAAAATTTTCAAATTTATTTATCTTTTGAACCAGTTATCGGATTTGGGTGATTAAGGTATCAATCGACGCGTATTTTTAAGTAGAATTTTTTAAAAATAATAAATTTTACCAAAAAGCCCCAACGGCCCCATAAGCTGCAATTATCAAAATTTTTCCCCTCCCACTTACACCCCCGTATCTCATGACCCAGGTTGGTTAGAAAAAGTTTTAGTACGCCATTTTGTAAGTTAGAACTAAACCTGTCGATCGGTATATAACTCGATCTGATCGGACAGTCGGCGCAAATTTTCCAACTTAGCTGTATATATAGTTAGTCGCCTTTCGCACCCTTCGTGCTGCTTTCGTCACTAACGCGAACTGCCGTCCGCAGTGATACACTATGAATGCTTTCACCTAAGGCTTTTACTTTATGAGGTACGGAGTCCAACTTCATTCGTAGACTTAAAAACAGTATATGGTGTTACCTATGACACGTTTCAATTAGCATGTAAGGCATTAGGCTTACTAGAAGGTGATATGCACTGGGACTCTACTATGGCAGAAGCTGCTCTCGGTAACAACCCAAATGAAACGCGATATATTTTTGCAATAATTTTAGTTTTTTTGTCAAATATATGACGCTGTGTGCCTGTGGGACAAGTACAAAACAAGCCTCTCAGAAGATATTTTGCACAAAATACAAATAAAAGAAGACATTATCACAGATTCAGTTATGGACAGAATTTATAACAAGAATCTGATTCTAATTAAAGATATTGTATTATCAATAAGAGGTAACTGCTTAACACAGTATGGTTTTTCTAAGCCAAACAGATTTGAAGAATCGTTAAAAAATATGGAATATCTCAGAGAAATTAGCTATGAAAACAATGAAATTATTGTTAGTAATAACGAAAGCCTGCTTACTGCAGAGCAGGATGAGATATATAAATATATCGTGGGCAGCGTTGAAGCTGGAAATTGTGATATATTTTTTTTTTGATGCCCCTGGCAAAACTTTTCTACTGAATTTATTGTTGGCAAAAATTCAACAAGATAAAAATATTGCTATAGCTGCTGCGTCTTCCGATATTGCTGCTAGATTGCTAACTGGAGGTCGGACAGCACACTCAACTTTTAAGCTTCCCTTTGATATAATGTGTGAAGAAGTTCTACATTGCAAAATTTCAAAGCAGTCCAATAGGGCAATGGTCCTTAAGGATTGTAAACTAATTGCTTGGGATGAGTGCACTATGGCTCATAAGGGTGGCTTTGAAGCTCTAAAAAGAACTTTAAAGGTCCTTCGAAAAAATAATTTTTTAATGGGATGCATCCCAGTTCTCTTAGCTGGCGATTTTTGGCAAACACTTTCCAGTTGTGCCAAGCGGAACAAGAGCCGACGAAATAAAATCGTGCTTAAAATCCTAATTTTTGTGGGCTACTATTAAAAAACTAGCACTTGCCAAAAATATGCGCATACACCTAAATGGCGATGCATGTGCTAATGGTTTGGCAAATACTTTACTTCAAATCGGAGATGGGATATTCAAAACAGTTGATGACAAAATAACGATAACTTCATCGTAACTTCAACATATCTCTCGAAGAGCTTATTTCAAAAATATATCCTGATATTTCACATATTTTTGAGAAATCATTAAAGGGCACTGTGGGCAAAAAGTCAGAAATTTTTTATAAAGTCTAATTTTAAAGCTAGAGCGTTCAAATTTGGCACAAAAATGTAAAATATTAATATAGAATTTAGGCTTATTTCTGTTTTGCAATAAAACTACTCCTTCAACCAATCCACCTACTATTTTTTTGCTATTAATTTATATTTTTATTTACAGATAGGTTTAATCTTCTTCATCATCTAAGGCAATTTCTAGATAATCATAAGAATCATCAGCGGAGTCCAAATCTTCATTTTCTATTTCTGACGTGATTGTTTCATAGTTCGGGGGAGGTGGGCATTTTAAAAGATTTATTACTTCTGCCGGGAGGTTTTTTTTTTAAATTTCTTTTGCCTTTCATTTAAGCAAATACTGGATATTAATGGATCAGAAGAATCCATAGCTCTATAAAAAACATCAGTCATATTGTTTAAGCGGCAATTTTTTCGGGCATGTGACTTCCTATCGTTTTTATAGTACTTGTTCCTTGCTTCTGAAGCATTTTCTCCTAAGCATCCAACCGGAACCATTATTTGCCAGGAATTGAGGAAAATATTTGGTAATTCGCGAATGCTCTTTTAGCCGTGTTTCCATCATTACTATTCCCACCTCCGTTTTGTTTGGGAATGCTTGCATGTAGACTCATTTGTGTCCACATCATTTCCTGAATTTCCTTTTTCCGAGCCATCATTTCGAATTTGTTAGACTGGGTGATTTTTTTAGAGGGAGATGGATCCGTAATCCAAGGTTATAATAATCGCCTGCGAAAGCCACCTTGAGTGAGTAACTTTAAACCTTGAAAACATACGGTTGCATTTAGGCAAATATTTCTAATTATGCTTGATGAAACTGCAAACTTTTTTCTCAATTTGATTAACGTGTGAGTTGCTGAGTTGCCTTATTTTCATTTTCTCCAACACCCACTTCGTTGCGGCACTTCGTCGCGTCCATTGTTGTCTCAAACCTCCAGCAGTGTTAAGCGGTGAAACTCATATTCGGCTGAAATATGTCATTTTTGTCGAAAACGGGCAAAGAATATTATTAACACTGTATTCTATATACTTTTGCGAGAAACATACCAGTTTCAGTTGCTCGCAAGCGCGCGCGCGCGCAGAACACAATTACATTTGCTAAATTTGAGCTGTAAAAATACTCCAACAACAATTGACGATACACGACAAAACATTCAGAACATATAAAAACTAACATACAACGTTGAATCTAGATACCTGTACGATTATTTGCCATATTTCCAACGGAATAGTTTTATTTTCTCTTGAGTATAATTGGAAAACACATTCAATTTTGAGTATTAAAAATATAAAAAAAAATACATTATGAACAATTTTCGGACTTTTTGCCCATAGTGGAGTGGTTAGCTGAACGAGCAATTTTAACTTCAAGAAACGATAGAGCCGTTATAACTAATGATTTACTTTTAAAATCATTCGATGGGCAAGAAATTACATACAAATCATTTGACTAATAGCCTATTTCCACGACAGCACATTTGGCTCATTCCACGCCATTTTCATCATTTGGTCCAAATGTGGACTTCGTTTCAGTATAAAATCCGAATGATAATTTTGGCTCATTCATAATGAATGAGCCGAATTTTTGCCATTCTCCCCGGCGAATTTCAGTATTTTTTTTATCGAACATGCGATGTTTATCGATAAGCTCGTGAAAAAAAAGCAGTTATAACCAGCTGTTTTCTTCAATAAAAACGGTAGACATTAAATTTGCGCCAATTATAATATCATAATAAATATCAAAATGTTGTTATGGTCTGCTTCTTATAATTTGTGCACAGAAACCGAACAGCTGATTTGCTTTGGGTGTCTTAACAGTTTCACATTTGGTCGTGGAAAGCCAAATATGAGCCACATTCAAATATATGAAAATGTGGCAAATGTGAGTGGTCGTGGAAATAGCCTATAAGTCCTTGAAGTTGACAATGCTGTTCATTATCCAGTTGAGTTTCTTAACAAACAAAATCCACCTGGATTTGCATTGCATAATCTTACTCTAAAGGTAGGTGCACCAAAAATGTTGATACGAAACCTAAGGCCGCCAAAACTATGAAATGGCACAAGATTGCAAATAAAAGATCTTAAAAAATGTACAATTGAAGCCACAGTATTTACTGGTTGTTACTGTTATTATAACAAGAATACCTCTAATATCTGATAACCAGCCCTTTGAGTTTAATAGATTGCAATTTTCAGTTAAAGTCTGTTTTGCTATAACAATAAATAAGTCACAGGGGCAGACTTTAAAGTTGGCCGGACAATTTTTTGTGGCCGGCTCAAGAGTTAGTTCTGCTAGAGACTTATTTATTTTGGCTCCTGACAGCAAAACAAACAAGTAGGCGTTTACAGTCTAGCACGCTCGACAGTAGGATACCCTGAGCCCAAATACTATACTGAGATTGATTTTCGACCAATTGTTCCTATGGCAGCTTTATGATATAAAAGACCGATCTGATCCAAATTTGGCCAGGTTGTACAAAACCAAGCTTAATGCATATTCTATCAGTTTGTTTAAGATATCTCAAAAAAACAAAAAAGTTTTTCATACATACTTAGACTTCATTTTCGATTGAGCGTCTCTATTGCAGATATATTATATGGGGAACCGATTTGAACCAAATTTGGTCGGGATGTATAACACCAGCCCAGATGAATATTCTATCAGTTTGGTTAAGATATCTTAACAAACAAAAAAATTTTTAATACTAAAACTTCATTTTCGATGTATCGTTTCTATGGCAGCTATATGATATAGCGGTCCGATTCAAAAATAAAAACAAACTTGATCTGCATATGGTATCCTGGAGCCTACATACCAAGTTTGAAGTCCCTAGCTCTTATGGTCGGAAATCGACGCGTTCAAACAGACGGACATAGCTCAATCGACTCGACTGTTGATCCTGATCAAAATATATATACTTTGGGGGTCTACGCCCCTTCTGCCTGTTACATACATTCTGCCAAAGAAATTGTATACTTTTTTGCTCATTTTCAATGGGCTCAGGGTATAAAAAAAAATTACAAAGCAAAAAAAAAAATAAATAAATAAAACAAATTATATTTGATATTTTTCATCTACTTAAATACAAATTTAAAAAAAATTTATTAGAAATTGATAAATTGGTAAATCGCAAGTCGTAATCGATGTAGCGTGTGTCAAGAGTAGCCACAAACTACAACTTTGCTCAGCCTGCAATCTGGCAGCACCCATTTTCCTCTCTCACTCTCTCCCTCTTACGCAACAAATTCAAGCCTGCCAAAGGCTGCTGCAGTGCGCGCGAAATTTGAAATAAAAGGCAATGTCTAATTTTATGAGATTCTTAAAGCGGAAAATGCTAAGTTTTTTTTACAGCGATAATAAGCAGATACTTATTATATATGTGTAAGGAATCGAAAATTATTGCAGCTTTCAGTGCTCATGCTAGTGCTGCAAAATGATCGCTATTTCTCTCATGCCATACTAAAATGCAAAAATACATATTTATATATTAACACAATTATATTTTAATCAAATTGTATATTTGTATATACATAAATTATACATTAACATTTTCATTACATGATATCGATAATATTTTTGCTTATCGCAATTCTTATTTGGTACCAAAAAAAAATTGGTACTAATTCGTTCTGTCTTTGTGCGCCTTGCATACAAACGTGAACATGCTGTCTCGCTCGCACGTTTGATTTGCCATGCAAATGTAATTATTGAATTAAATGTAAACTCTGAAATAACTTCTTTATTTTGGGTCAATCGCTTTGAAATTTTCAGGGTCGTTTAATACGCATACTTCTCAACTGATTGTTCAGTTAGGGAGTGCTATGTCAAAAATTGCGCCTGTAAATCGTTTTGTGCAATTAGGGCGTGGCACCTAAAATTGGAAACAAACTTGACCTGCGTATGGTATCCAGGAACCTACATAACAAATTTGAAGTCTCTAGGTCATATAGTACTTAAAATCGAAGCCCAAAAGAAAATTGGTACTATTTCTTACTGTGTTTGTGCGCGCCTTGCATACAAACGTGAACATGCTGTCTCGCTCGCACGTTTGATTTGCCATCCAAATGTAATTATTCAACTAAATCTAAATTCCGAAATAACTTCTTTATTTATGGGTCAATCGCTTTGAAATTTTCAGGGTCGTTTAATACGCATACTTCTCAACTGATTGTTCAGTTAGGGAGTGCTATGTCAAAAATTGCGCCTGTAAATCGTTTTTTTTTCAATTTGTGGGCGAAGGGGGCGTGGCATCAAAAATTGGAAACAAACTTGACCTGCGTATGGTATTCACAAACCTGCATTCCAAATTTGAAGTCTCTAGCACTTACAGTCTCTGAGATCGACGCGTTCAAACAGACGGACAGACGGACAGACGGACAGACGGACAGACAGACGGACAGGGCTAGATCGACTCGGCTGTTGATCCTGATCAAGAATATATATACTTTATGGCGTCTGCCACCCCTCCTTCTGCCTGTTACATACATTCTGCCAAACACATTATACCCTTTTTTGCCCATTTTCAATGGGCTCAGGGTATAAAAATGTAGTATATAAGGAAGTATTGCAATAACCGAAGTCTATCTATTGAACACTTTTCAATTATCTGCCGAAGAGTGTATATTTGGTGAAATTTCACATATTTGTGAATAATTATTAGATTGGATATCCGAGCACACTCAGTCATTGAACTTGACAATGCTGTCCGTTATCCGGTCGAGTTTATAAGCAAATGGATTCATCAGAAATTCAATTGAAGAAGATAAGATGACAGTGGATTATACTTATTGGGGACACTACTTTATAAAAAAAAGTGCGCCAAATCCTCTACCTCTGTGGTGGTGTGGAAATGAGGAACACTTATTAGATTTTATGAATAAACTTTAATTACATACTTAATTTTCAATTATGCGAGCGAAGCGAGCACGAGTTAGAACCCCCTAGTTTTTTATAAAATTTTAATAAATTTAAGCTTATTTTTTTGGACAGCGAAACTACAATATTTTTCCTAGATGTAATATTTTTAGAATAACTTTTAAGACTTTTGTGTTGGGACTTAAACGGAAATGTCCACAAATATTTTAATGGCCCTGACTCTTGAATTATTCTGTAATAATGAATTAAAAATAGATGTTTAGGCTTAAGTAAGTAATTAAACAGATTAGGATATTCCTTACTATTATATTATATAATGTCTTTAAATCTTTTAAATCATTTATGTAATACTCTGAACATGTAATATAACCAGCTTTAGTAATTTTTTTACGAATTCCCTAACTTTATCATTTATTGAATCCAAATCGCCAACCATTAATGAGTAAAACGTAATGAAAAGAAGCTCACGAGCAGTTGCTTTAATGTAACGATTTTTTAAATGGTTAATTTGAAAAGGGGGACAAAAATTTCCAATTTCCGAAGTACCATATTGAAAGTTTGTTTTTCTAATATTTAGGGTTTCTAAATTAAAAATCTTATTTTTAATATAGTATAAAATTATGGGAGGAATATCATATTTCAAGATACCTTCAAATACATCATAAAGAATGTCCGCAGCAAAATTTGTTACACCTGAAAAATGGTTGAGCTTGTTAAACACAATCATAATTTATTCCAGTCAATGTCATATCAGATGTTTCGATATCCTTTTTATACCCTGAGCCCATTGAAAATGGGCAAAAAAGGGTATAATGTGTTTGGCAGAATGTATGTAACAGGCAGAAGGAGGGGTGGCAGACCCCATAAAGTATATATATTCTTGATCAGGATCAACAGCCGAGTCGATCTAGCCCTGTCCGTCTGTCCGTCTGTCTGTCCGTCTGTTTGAACGCGTCGATCTCAGATACTATAAGTGCTAGAGACTTCAAATTCGTTATGTAGGTTCCTGGATACCATACGCAGGTCAAGTTTGTTTCCAATTTTAGGTGCCACGCCCCCTTCGCCCACAAATTGCACAAAATGATTTACATGCGCAATTTTGACATAGCACTCTAACTGAACAATCAGTTGAGAAGTATGCGTATTAAACGACCCTGAAAATTTCAAAGCGATTGACCCATAAATAAAGATGTTATTTCGGAATTAACATTTAATTCAATAATTACATTTGCATGGCAAATCAAACGTGCGGGCGAGACAGCATGTATACGTTTGTATGCAAGGCGCGCACAAAGACAGAACGAATTAGTACCCATTTTCTTTTGGGTACCAAATAAGAATCAAGCGATAAGCAAAAATATTATCGATATCATGTAATGAAAATGTTAATGTATAATTTATGTATATACAAATATACAATTTGATTAAAATATAATTGTGTTAATATATGTATTTTTGCATGGCAAAAATCAGCAGAAGCTGATAGCTATGCATGAAATTGCATGAGAGAAATAGCGATCATTTTGCAGCACTACTCTTGCATCTTTGCTGAGCACTGAAAGCTGCAAAAAATTAATTTTAATTATTAATATTTTCGATTCCTTACACATATTATTATATTAAAGTTTATTATATTAAACTTATTTAAAATTAATTAGGAATTGATAAATTGGTAAATCGCAAGTCGTAATCGTAGTCGAGTGATGTATTAGTTCAGTGAGGCATTAATAACGTAGTCTGCAGTGATAAGCACAGTGATTTAAGAAAACCGAAAGTTGCTCATAGTTTCGCGTGTGTAATTTTTGATACCCTGAGGCCATTGAAAATGGGCAACAATCAACTTTTATAAAAGGGTACATGGGCTCAGGGTATCCTACTGTCGAGCGTGCTCGACTGTACACCTCACCGCGAGCGAAGCGAGCCGAGGGGTAGGCGAGCAGAAGCGAGCAGGCGGACCCTCTTGTTATTTCTATGAAAGCGGTTTGAAAGTTAAGAAATCTATCTCGTTATGAAAGTATATAACGCTTTTCTTTGTACATAGATATTCTTTTATTAATTGTTTAGCGTAAGTGTTTGTCATTTTTTGTACTTGATTTGTGTTCTAGTCTTATGAAAATAGTGCAATACATTTACTTCATTATTGTTACTTTTAATGAATTCTATTTGTCTGTTGCAATAGTTAATTGGTCTTTCTGTTATTGAAATATAATTTTGATTATCTTCTTGTGCGCTATGCACTGTTGCTGCTGCAAGTTGCAATACTTCCTTATATACTACATTTTTATACCCTGAGCCCATTGAAAATGGGCAAAAAAGGGTATAATGTGTTTGGCAGAATGTATGTAACAGGCAGAAGGAGGGGTGGCAGACCCCATAAAGTATATATATTCTTGATCAGGATCAACAGCCGAGTCGATCTAGCCCTGTCCGTCTGTCCGTCTGTCTGTCCGTCTGTTTGAACGCGTCGATCTCAGATACTATAAGTGCTAGAGACTTCAAATTCGTTATGTAGGTTCCTGGATACCATACGCAGGTCAAGTTTGTTTCCAATTTTAGGTGCCACGCCCCCTTCGCCCACAAATTGCACAAAATGATTTACATGCGCAATTTTTGACATAGCACTCCCTAACTGAACAATCAGTTGAGAAGTATGCGTATTAAACGACCCTGAAAATTTCAAAGCGATTGACCCATAAATAAAGATGTTATTTCGGAATTAACATTTAATTCAATAATTACATTTGCATGGCAAATCAAACGTGCGGGCGAGACAGCATGTATACGTTTGTATGCAAGGCGCACACAAAGACAGAACGAATTAGTACCCATTTTCTTTTGGGTACCAAATAAGAATCAAGCGATAAGCAAAATATTATCGATATCATGTAATGAAAATGTTAATGTATAATTTATGTATATACAAATATACAATTTGATTAAAATATAATTGTGTTAATATATGTATTTTTGCATGGCAAAAATCAGCAGAAGCTGATAGCTATGCATGAAATTGCATGAGAGAAATAGCGATCATTTTGCAGCACTACTCTTGCATCTTTGCTGAGCACTGAAAGCTGCAAAAAATTAATTTTAATTATTAATATTTTCGATTCCTTACACATATTATTATATTAAAGTTTATTATATTAAACTTATTTAAAATTAATTAGAAATTGATAAATTGGTAAATCGCAAGTCGTAATCGTAGTCGAGTGATGTATTAGTTCAGTGAGGCATTAATAACGTAGTCTGCAGTGATAAGCACAGTGATTTAAGAAAACCGAAAGTTGCTCATAGTTTCGCGTGTGTAATTTTTGATACCCTGAGGCCATTGAAAATGGGCAACAATCAACTTTTATAAAAGGGTACATGGGCTCAGGGTATCCTACTGTCGAGCGTGCTCGACTGTAGCCGCACCTCACCGCGAGCGAAGCGAGCCGGGGGTAGGCGAGCGAAGCGAGCAGGGGGCGGAGCCCTCTTGTTATTTCTATGAAAGCGGTTTGAAAGTTAAGAAATCTATCTCGTTATGAAAGTATATAACGCTTTTCTTTGTACATAGATATTCTTTTATTAATTGTTTAGCGTAAGTGTTTGTCATTTTTTGTACTTGATTTGTGTTCTAGTCTTATGAAAATAGTGCAATACATTTACTTCATTATTGTTACTTTTAATGAATTCTATTTGTCTGTTGCAATAGTTAATTGGTCTTTCTGTTATTGAAATATAATTTTGATTATCTTCTTGTGCGCTATGCACTGTTGCTGCTGTACTGTTGGAAATTTCTCCTAATTGGGTTCGGTTTTATACCTTCAGTTGTTACAATATGCCCAAGGAATTCAGTTTCCTTTTTCATAAATTCACATATGTCTAGCTGTAATTTTAAATTGGCTTCTCTGAGCTCTTTGAAATCTCTTTTCAATGACAATATGTGTTCTTCCAATGAAGTGGAATACACTATAACATCGTCCATATAAACCAAACAATCTTTATAGATTAAATCTTCTAAAAGATTATTCATGCAACGTTGAAAAGTTGCAGGAGCATTTTTAAGTCCATAAGGCATACGAGTATACTCATAATGGCCGTTTTTTGTTGAAAACGCGGTCTTTGAAATTGAATCAAAATCCATTTGAATCTGATGGAAGCCTTTTGCTAGATCAATGGTAGTGAAATATTGACATCTTCCAAGTTTGTCTAATATATCATCCATTATCGGGATAGGGTATTTATCATCGATTGTAATTTCATTAAGGTTTCGATAGTCAATGACTATTCTAAACTTTTGTTTTCCCGATGCATCACTCTTCTTTGGTACAATCCAAATTGGTGAGCAGTAAGGAGAATTTGACTTGCGAATTATTCCCTGATTTATAATTTCTTTAATTTGTTTTTCTACCTCTTCGTCATATGCTTGAGGGTATTTGTATGGTCGTTTGTAAATGGAATCTTCGTGTTTAGTTTGAATGACATGCTTAATTGTACTGGTGAAAGTCAAATTTTCACTTTCTTTGTACTGTATGTCTCTAAACTCGAATAAGATTTTAATTAATTTATTTTTTTCTTCTTCATTGAGATGTTCTAACCTGTACTGATTACTTTCTTTTAGTTCATTTTCAATTGCGAAATTAAAAGGCCGATCTTCTGTAAGAGGTGGATCAAGGCAATCAATTGCGGTATCTTTTGTAAATGGTGGATCACGGCTATTAAATGCTGTATTGTCCTTTACGAAGTCTTATATCTCATGATAAATTGATACCCGCTCAAAATTACAACTTCTTCCTTGTAATTAATTGTTGCTTGACAGGCTTCGAGGTATTCTCTGCCGATTAATACATCGTAATTTTTTGAAAATTCGTGTATATAAAATTTTTGGTGTGACGGACAGAGTTTGTTAGGGGCTAAAGAAATACTTTGGTTTAAGTTGATATTTCCATTTATAGTATGAACTTCTAGTTTGCAAGTGGTATATGGGAATTCTAGAAAATTTTTTCTCATTAAATTAATAGAAGATCCTGTATCTATTACACACCTGAGATGTTGGTTATTCATAATTAATCGAATGAAGGGGTTTCTTTTAATTTGGGGTCCGAGGCTGCTTGATGAAAATTTTCAGCTGTATCCATTTTGTACTGACCACTATTACTTTCTCGTTGTCTTTTGACTGGTTGATTTGAAGTACCAGGGCTATTTCTATTTGGTTGGTAATTCATTGGGTTACTAACTCTACCTTGATTGAGGTTCTGTTTGAATTCTTGATGCAATTGCTGATTGCTTTCGCTCGGTTTTTGCGGATTATTATTTTGATAATTAACACGCATATTTTGTGGATAAAAGCTTTGATATGCATTTCCATTATTCCTGCGAAAAATATTACTGTCTGATGGGTACGAAGTATTATTGTTACCGTTTGATTTTGGTCGGTCCAAATAGTTATTTTCGTACAGTCCTTCTCTATGTGCTACCTGGTTCAATTTTGTTACTGTCGTTATGTCATGTCTAGCAAGAGCCATAAATATTCTGTCTGGTAGTTTTCTTGAATTACGTCTTTAACTGTGTTGTTCATGGCATTTATGTATAAAATTGTATTTGAAGGTATTCCTTCTAGCATTAACTTGTTTGATATTACAAAAGTCTTATACTCTAGGTCTTCGATAAACTTACGGACACTGCCATTATAATTTGTGTTGTATAATCTACGTAAAAGTTCTTCATAGGGCGTCTTTGTTTTGAATTCCTCGATAAGGGCGTTCCTTAATCCTGTCCAGTTTGTTGCTGCCGACAATTGAGATACACGTTGAGCTGCTCCAGTCGTCTGCATCTCAATGGCTCCATATAGGACACTGTGTTGTCGTACGTCTTGGGTTGGGTATAGTTGTAGAACATAATCGACTCTTCTTATGAAGGCTGCCAGCTCTTCAGTTGTTCCATCGAAGGTTTGAATTTTTTGGATTTGTCCAAGGGCTTGCTTCAGATGATGCTCTGATAGCTCCATTACTGGTGGTGGTACCATTTTGACTTTGGTTTTATTTTCTTTTTGATTCGAAAATGTGGCCTGGGATATTAGTTATCCTTTAGTGGTCACAAAACACAAAGTTAATTTTACGTTTAAATAAGCACAATCACTTTTGTTTTAGCCTAGGATATTAGTTATCCTTTAGTGGTTAAACTTGATTTATTGTAACTTATTTACGCACATAAGTTCTTTAGCGGATGTGTATTAAATTAGTTTCACTTTATTGAAGTTCAACGTTATTTGACTTGGGATATCGCGAATCCTTTAATAGTCTATTCAGTTGATCAATTTTGCAAAAACACTTAACACATCCTACCGGCTGCGCCAATAACAATGTTCAATCCGGTTTAGTTATAAAAAAATAAACTTTATTTATAATACGGAAAAGGCGAACATTCGAGTTAGAGAATAAATCTAGACTAATCATAAAGTGTGTTGGCGACGCTTAGCAAACCTCGGCTGTGGGATCTTGGAGATGGAATCTGCTCTTAAGTAAATAGAGATCTTAGGGATCGCTCTCTTGGGATGACGAACGTTTGGGGTGCTAAGCAACAGCTTGGATTTGAGCCGCGTTGACAATACTGACCCTTAGTGAGCTAGCGGATGTTTATGTTAACATTAGGCTCGTGGGAGCACTTGAAATGTTATTTTCACTATTCTTATTGATATCTTATTACTTGATACGAGAATGTGCTTAGGCATACATAAGTGAGGTGTCGTATTAAATAATATAAGTGGGTATGTGTAGTGGATATGTTACTATATATATATGTGTAATGAATCGGAAAAATTAATAATTAAAATTATTATTTTGCAGCTTTCAGTGCTCGGGAAAGATGCAAAAGTACTGCTGCAAAATGATCGCTTTTTCTCTCATGCAATTTCATGCAAAGCTATCAGCTTCTGCTGATTTTTGCCATGCAAAAATACATATTTATATTTTAACACAATTATATTTTAATCAAATTGTATATTTGTATATACATAAATTATACATTATCATTTTCATTACATGATATCGATAATATTTTTGCTTATCGCTTGATTCTTATTTGGTACCCAAAAAAAAATGGGTACTAATTCGTTCTGTCTTTGTGCGCGCCTTGCATACAAACGTGAACATGCTGTCTCGCTCGCACGTTTGATTTGCCATGCAAATGTAATTATTGAGTTAAATGTAAATTCCGAAATAACTTCTTTATTTATGGGTTAATCGCTTTGAAATTTTCAGGGTCATTTAATAAGCATACTTTTCAACTGATTGTTCAGTTAGGGAGTGCTATGTCAAAAATTGCGCCTGTAAGTCGTTCTGTGCAATTTGTGGGCGAAGGGGGCGTGGCAACTAAAATTGAAAACAAACTTTACCTGCGTATGGTATCCAGGAGCCTACATAACAAATTTGAAGTCTCTAGCACTTATAGTATCTGAGATCGACGCGTTCAAACAGACGGACAGACAGACGGACAGAAGGACAGACGGACAGACAGACGGACAGGGCTAGATCGACTCGGCTGTTGATCCTGATCAAGAATATATATACTTTTGAGGGGTCTGCCACCCCTCCTTCTGCCTGTACATTCTGCCAATGACATTATACCCTTTTTTGCCCATTTTCAATGAGCTCAGGGTATAAAAAGCGCAAAGCGGTGAGTGTTTGCATGCATACATATATACGTATGTATATTATACATAAAGATATACAGTATGTCAAGTAACTAATTAGACAAAAATATGTATTAAAAAAATATTTCGATGTTTTGACAACCATAAGTAGCTCTTATTTGAAAGTAATTAAACAAAAAAACAATAAAATGTTTATTTTAAATAAAATATGCAATAGTTTTAATGTGTTAAAGTTACTTGACTAACTGCATTATACATACATACTTACATACATTATTTCGCAAAACATAAAACATTTTATTATTTTATAGAGCTCAGATATCCCAGAGAACAAGGTGTCAACACAGCAGACAGTGCAACAATGCTTTGAAAATATGGAATCCTTTAAAGGTAATAATGATTACATATAACTTATAAACATGTTATTGTATTTACATTATCAGAAGGTGGATCAAAAGCAATAGACATTACAATATGCCCGTCCGTTGCGTAGAAAAAGAGGGATTAACTAAAGTGATGGCAGCTTGCGCCCCTAGATACAAGTTACCTAGTCGCTCTAAAGTAAGACTTACACTGAATGTAATTATTTGTAAATACAAGACCCTTCTTTTTACAGATGACTTCTTTGATTGAAGAAAAATATAGCGTCAAGACAGAACATATAAAGTTAATGTTCCAAAAAGTTGACTACGTGTCCTTTACTTGCGATATTGTCACACTGACAAATTCAACCCGATCATTCCTCATGATAACCGCTCATTGTCTTTATGATAAGAAGCTTGCTTTAATTAACCTAATTGTAACGGTAAGAATAACAATTATTTACTAACTATAAGTGCGCAACTAAGTTCCCGCTGTTTGTCAATAGATGATGCCAACAGTGTGTGCTAGTCGATTCTAACATAACGTAAACGTTATTAACCAAGCTTAGACATATGGTAAACGAACTGCTTCGACACATTAGTGATTTTGTTTTTGTATCATATACTTTTCGTTTTGTGAAAATGTCTGATTTTGTGCCGAATAATCGTCATTTGCGGGAAGTGTTAATTTTCCTCTTTCATTCGAAAAAAACAGCGGCTGAAGCGCATCGAGAGCTACAAAAAGTTTATAAAGATGCTGCTTTAAGTGAAACAACTTGCCGAGATTGGTTCCGTCGCTTCAAAGACGGTGATTTCAATGTTGACGACCGTCCGCGTGAAGGAAGGCCAAAAACCTTCGAAAACGCTGAATTAGAGGCATTGCTCAATGAGGATCCGTGTCAAACGCAAGAAGAACTTGCTTCAGTATTAGGAGTTACCCGCCAATCCATTTCCAAGCGATTGCATGCTTTGTCACTGCGCGAGAAGCTGCCGCAATACGCGGAGATGCATGAAAAAGTGATTCTATTGCCAAACCCGTTAAAACCTACCTGGAAACGCTGAAATTGTAAATCTTAACCCACCCGCCATATTCTAAAGATATTGCGCCGTCCGATTATCACCTGTTCCGATCGATGGCACATGGACTAGCTAACCAGCAGTTCCATACATATGAAGACATGAAAAAGTGGCTTGATTCGTGAATAGCTTCAAAAGATGAACAGTTTTACCGGGACGGTATACGAGATCTGCCAGAAAGATGGGCAAAAGTAGTACCCAGCGATGGGCAATACTTTCAATGATTAAAATGTAACCATTTTTTCAGATTAAAGTTGTATTTCCATCAAAAAAACAGCGAGAACTTAGTTGCGCACCTAATACATTTTCAACTTTGTATTTATTATGCTTTATGTTTTATAGTCTCATACGGTAGATCTTATAAGCAAGATGCTTATAAATGCTGCCAATGACTTTAGCATTGATGAAGTGAAGTGGAATAGCTTGACAACAGACAATGCCGCCAATATGATAGCGGCGTCACGTCTATTTGTTGGCAATAACCGTCACATATCATGCTTGGCGCATACAATAAACCTATTGGTGGATGATGCTCTAAAGCAAATTGGACCGTTCTTCCCAATTGTCGATCGCATTAAACAGATAGTGACGTATTTTCATAGGAGCACTACTGCCATGGATGATCTGCGTGAGACTCAATTAAGAACTGGTACACCTGAAGGACGTGTGAGGACACTAATACAGAATGTAGACACCCGGTGGAATTCTTGCTTGGATATGATGGATGCGTTTTGCAAACTTGCAAGCGTGGTGTCATAGGTGCTTCTTAAAAGATCCGAGAATGCAAAGACCCTTACCTGCCCTGAAATGCTTACAGCAAGTAAACCTTTTGCTGCCATTTAAAGAGGCAACCGAAAACATCAGTGGCGAGTCATACGTGACTGTCAGTCTGGCGATCCCGTTGGGTAGCTTGATTCGAAAATGGTTAAAACACATCGAGGTCAACACCAAGGAAGGAGAGGCTGGCAGGACGATTATAGCTGCGAGCTCCAAAAATCAGTTAGATCCCCTAGAGAGATCGAAATATCTCGCCAAGTCCACATTATTAGATCCTAGATTTAAGAAACTGCATTTTTGGTCGCCTTTGGTCGTTACTGACGCTGTTCACGCCCTTAATGTCGAGCTAATGAGCACAGAAAAACCGGTATGTAAAATTGATTAACCTATTACATAATTTAATTAATGCTTATGTATTTAAAATGATGAAATTAAGCTATATTTGTGTATGCCACCCATTGATAAGGCAAGTGATCCCATACAATTTTGGCATGGGCAATCAGAAACAATGCCAAATCTGGCGAAGCTGGCCTTTCGCTATCTGATAGCTCCTGGAAGCTCTATTTCCTCCGAACGATTGGCGTCTGCTATAAAGGGTGTGGTAACCGACGCAAAGACCAGAATGACGGACCAACATATTAAAGAAAGAGTTTTTCTTAAGTCGTTAAAAAATGATTTATGGTAAAAACATACATATATAGCATATAACAATAAGTCTTTAAGTAAATATTTACCCTTTAATTGAATTATAAAGGGTATTTTGAAATAAATTTTTTTTTGCTATTTCTATTTTAAATTACAGAAAAAATTAATCTGGCTTTAATCATGCTCAGACATGGGAGATAAATCAAGTTTGAAAACATATTCAAATGTGTGCATTTTTGGGACTTTTTGAAGTCCCGCATAAATATCGAAAATATCGATATTTTTTAGTTAAAAATATCAAATAAAAATGATATTTTTTCATATCGAAATATCGTTGATATTGATATTTTTAAAAATATCAACAGCCCTAATACAGTCAGTATTCTGGTAGAAAATTCTTTTTGGGACTACCATTATAAAAATAAATACATTTTAAGACATCTAACTTAAAAAAAAAATACCTGTGAAAAGGATTTTCCACATATTACATAGTAACGGTCAACTTAAGCAATTGTTCATTTAAAACTGCTTATAAATTGATATAGTTTATAAAAGTCACTTAAGTTTAAGTGAATTTCATATTATTTTTGTTATATAAGTGATTACCAACTCAAAAAAACACTTCAGAAGCAAAAATAGCAAAATTATCGTCAACAGTCGCGTGCGATATTCCCTTGTGATGCAAGCGATCAGCTCAATCCGAAAAGAACGTCTACAGACGGTCTTCAGTATTTTGCACCTGACGGTCGTTCCAACCAACGGAAAATTATGAAATTTAAAACTTTAGCTTATTTAACCTATCAGGCCTGTTCCGAACTTCAAACTTTTTCAAAAATGTTTCGATAGCAGTAAGTCATCGACCGTATCAGCTGTTTTAGCCAAACCATAAAAAAAAATCTATACACGAGGTATAAGTCTAGTGACGAAAGCATATTCCAGACCCAAAATTTCTGATTATAATAATAGTTACTTTTTGCGCAGTGCCGAATGTCAAATTTCGTTTTTTTTTGTTATTAATTTATATTATTATTTAAAATTTTTATATTAAGCTTTATGTTTTCGTCACAAAATTGGATATCAGAAATTTTGGGGCTAGTGCTTTCGTCACTAGACTTTTACCTTGTGTAGAGGTTTTTCTTGTGGGATATCAGAATTTTTTGCAATTACTTTTTTTTACTATCATTAATGCAGACAGATAATAAAATATGTACATTTATTTGTTGGATATCTTTCATATTTAAAAAAAAATGGTTTTCTTTAATAATGAGAGAACAAAGACGTGCTCTCTTTGCTCGCGGTGAGGTGCGGCTACAGTCGAGCACACTCGACAGTAGGATACCCTGCGCCCAGGTACTCTTTTATAAAAGTTGATTTTAACCAATTGCTCCTATGGCAGCTATATGATATATGGAACCGATTTGAACCAAATCTGGTCAGAATGTACAAAAAACAATAAACTTTTTCAAACTAAGACTTCATTTTTGTCCGATCGGTCCTATGACAGCTATATAATATAGTGGACCGATTTAAACAAACTTTGGTAAGGATGTACAAATCTAAATGCTTATTCTATAAGTTTGGTTATGATATCTCAAAAAACAAAAAACTTTTTCATACAAAGATTTAATTTTCGATTGATCGTCTCTATTGCAGCTATATGATATAGTTAACCGATTTTAACCAAATTTGGTTAGGATATATAGTACAAGCCCAGTTGCATAGTCTATAAGTTTGGTTCCGAAACTTCATTTTTTATGTATCGTTCCTATGGCAGCTATACGATGTAGTGGCACGATCCAAAAATAAGAACAAAAATTTATCTGCCTATTGTATCCAGGAATCTACATACCAAGTTTGAAGTCTCTAGCTCATATGGTCTTTGAAATCGACGTGTTCAAACAGACGGACGGACGGACAAGCAGACGGACATGGCTAAATCGACTCGGCTGTTGATCCTGATCAAGAATATATATACTTTAAGGGGTCTGCCACCCCTCCTTCTGCCTGTTACATACATTCTGCCAAACACATTAAACCCTTTTTTAAAAAAGAATAAATAAATTTCATATATAACAAGGGTAGGTCAATTAAACTAGTTTAAGCCCAAATTGTCAAAAAACAAAACTAAACTATCTGGCAATACTTACTTTTTTTGCAACACAAAACAAAATTTTCTGGCAACACTGGCTATTTTTGTCGCGCAAAAGCTGTCTGCTACATAGGTTTGCTGATATGCCACTTTATTGCTGCTGTCATCTTTGAACTCTTAGCAATATGCACATATACACTTAGTCGGTAATATCTTGCCGAAACGAATTTTTACAGATAAGTGTGATATACCAAAAATCGCGAAATTTTATTGACTAAGATGTCATTTGTCAATTTTTCAAAAATCGCTAAGATGTAAGCTAAAAAACATTTTTCACCTGTAAAATGTTACCTGAGTACTTTAGAAAAAAGTTTACTTTAGGACATATCTGCAGCTTCTATGGCTTGGAAACTATTTTAGCGGGACTAAGCGTTTTCCCGCTTAGCTAGCGCTTTTTTCAAAAAGTCGTAGAACAAACTTTTCTAGATTTTCGAAAAGAAATTAATCCCCATCATAACATCTAAGATTTTTTATCGCTTTGATGCAAACATAAAAACAAACAAACAGTCAAACAATTTTTTCATCTCACTAAAAATTTCAAATTTAATTACCTTTTGAACTAGCAGTCCGATTTGGGTGATTAAGGTATAAATCGACGAGTAGTTTTAATTAAAATTTTTACAAAATAAAAATTTTACTAAAAGGCCCCAACAGCTCCATTAGCTGCAATCATTTAAATTTTGACCCTCCCACTTACACCCCCGTATCTCATGAACCAGGTAAGTTAGACGAAGTTTTAGTATGCCATTTTGTAAGTTAGGACTAAGCCTTTCGACCGGTGTATAATCTCGATCTGATCGGACAGTCAAAGCAAATTTTCATTGTTAGCTGTATATATTACTAGTCGCCTTTCGCACTCTTCGTGCTGCTTTCGTCACTAGCGCGAACTGCCGCCCGCAGTGATGAAGAAATAGAAATTTTTATATGATTGTATTTGCTAATTTAATTCTGCACAATGCCGGCAATTATGGTTATTGGTTGCTTGCATTTTTGCATTAAATTTTTTTGTCACCAACTGATTGTCTGGCTTGTGCATATCGAAATGAACCAGAGTAGTCATGAATTCAATAATAAAAACATTCAATCTTCAATTTTCCTCTTGAATCCGATTAGAATTACTTAAAACTATTTTTGAAAATTAATTTTAAATATTTCATGTTAAATATAGCACATAGAAGCTAAATTAGACTAAAATTTCGTTGTTCGAATTTTATTTATCAATTTAAGTAACTCTAGCAACTTTCGATTGCAAGAGCTAGTATCAATAACAAAAAGTAAAGTGAAATTCAGAACAGCTCGGTTTATTCATTGCCTTTCGATTTTGTTTTGTATACTACATTTTGTAGATGTTAATAAAAAAATTCTTTTAAATTTAGATTTATATATAGAAATTCTTGACTTAGGTCAGTTCTTTCAAAGGCTTGAAAGTGGCACCGAGCGAAAAGATCTTTGACACCGTCTCAATAGAATCTTTTAAAATAATGGGCAATAAAATATTAGAATCTCTAAGAGTAGCGCTACTCAAGCCGGTGACCCTATTATCAAATAATGATAAAGAGAAAGAAGCAGTACTGTTTACATTTCATGACGATCCAATACAAGGAGGTCATACAGGAATAGCTAGATCATTAGCTAAAATAAAAAGGCAATTTTTTTGGAAAAACATAACAAGAGATATATCAAAGTATATGAGAAAATGCCCCAAGTAACAAAAGTCGAAAACGACTTAGCACACAAAGACCCCATTGACTATTACTGAAACGCCACAAATGGCTTTCGACTGGGTAATTGTGGATACGATCGGTCCACTACCCAAATCTGAACAAGAAAATGAATATGCAGTAACCTTAATCTGCGATTTAACAAAATACCTCATAGCAATTCCAATTAAAAAATAAGGGGGCTCCGCCCCCTGCTCGCTTCGCTCGCCTACCCCCGGCTCGCTTCGCTCGCGGTGAGGTGCGGCTACAGTCGAGCACGCTCGACAGTAGGATACCCTGAGCCCATGTACTCTTTTATAAAAGTTGATTGTTGCCCATTTTCAATGGGCTCAGGGTATCAAAAATTACACACGCGAAACTATGAACAACTTTCGGTTTTCTGAAGTCACTGTGCTTATCACTGCAGACTACGTTATTAATGCCTCACTGAACTAATACATCACTCGATTACGATTACGACTTGCGATTTACCAATTTATCAATTTCTAATTAATTTTAAATAAGTTTAATATAATAAACTTTAATATAATAAACTTATTTAAAATTAATTAGAAATTGATAAATTGGTGAATCGCAAGTCGTAATCGTAATCGCTTGCAATCGATGTAGCGTGTGTCAAGAGTAGCCACAAACAACAACTTTGCTCAGCTTGCAATCTGGCAGCACCCATTTTCCTCTCTCACTCTCTCCCTCTTACGCAACAGATTCGAGCCTGCCAAAGGCTGCTGCAGTGCGCGCGAAATTTGAAATAAAAGGCAATGTCTAATTTTATGAGATTCTTAAAGCGGAAAATGCTAAGTTTTTTTTTACAACGATAATAAGCAGATACTTATTATATATATGTGTAAGGAATCGAAAATATTAATAATTAAAATTATTATTTTGCAGCTTTCAGTGCTCGGCAAAGATGCAAGAGTAGTGCTGCAAAATGATCGCTATTTCTCTCATGCAATTTCATACATAGCTATCAGCTTCTGCTGATTTTGCCATGCAAAAATACATATTTATATATTAACACAATTATATTTTAATCAAATTGTATATTTGTATATACATAAATTATACATTAACATTTTCATTACATGATATCGATAATATTTTTGCTCATCGCTTAATTCTTATTTGGTACCAAAAAAAATTGGTACTAATTCGTTCTGTCTTTGTGCGCCTTGCATACAAACGTGAACATGCTGTCTCGCTCGCACGTTTGATTTGCCATGCAGATGTAATTATTGAATTAAATGTAAACTCCGAAATAACTTCTTTATTTATGGGTCAATCGCTTTGAAATTTTCAGGGTCGTTTAATACGCATACTTCTCAACTGATTGTTCAGTTAGGGAGTGCTATGTCAAAAATTGCGCCTGTAAATCGTTTTGTGCAATTTGTGGGCGAAGGGGGCGTGGCACCTAAAATTGGTTACAAACTTGACCTGCGTATGGTATCCAGGAACCTACATAACAAATTTGAAGTCTCTAGGTCATATAGTACTTGAAATCGAAGCCCAAAAGAAAATTGGTACTATTTCTTACTGTGTTTGTGCGCGCCTTGCATACAAACGTGAACATGCTGTCTCGCTCGCACGTTTGATTTGCCATCCAAATGTAATTATTCAACTAAATCTAAATTCCGAAATAACTTCTTTATTTATGGGTCAATCGCTTTGAAATTTTCAGGGTCGTTTAATACGCATACTTCTCAACTGATTGTTCAGTTAGGGAGTGCTATGTCAAAAATTGCAACTGTAAATCGCTTTTTTACAATTTGTGGGCGAAGGGGGCGTGGCATCAAAAATTGGAAACAAACTTGACCTGCGTATGGTATTCACAAACCTGCACTCCAAATTTGAAGTCTCTAGCACTTATAGTATCTGAGATCGACGCGTTCAAACAGACGGACAGACAGACGGACAGACGGACAGAAGGACAGACGGACAGACGGACAGACAGACGGACAGACAGACGGACAGGGCTAGATCGACTCGGCTGTTGATCCTGATCAAGAATATATATACTTTATGGGGTCTGCCACCCCTCCTTCTGCCAGTTACATACATTCTGCCAAACACATTATACCCTTTTTTGCCCATTTTCAATGGGCTCAGGGTATAAAAATGAACTCAAAGCAATTCCGTGTGCTGATTTATCATTGTTTTTTAATGAAAAAAAATACTGTTCATTGCCAGGAATGGCTTGAAAAACATTATTCGTACTCTGCTCCATCAAAAAGAAGCATTTGTTATTGGTATGCCGAATTCAAACGTGGTCGTACAGACACCGATGACATTCCATCTACTGGAAGGCCAAATGACGCTGTTATTCCGGAAAACGTTGAAAAAACACTGAAAATCATTATGTCCGACCGTAAAGTGAAAGTGATGGAGATTGCTGACATTCTAAAGATATCAGCAGGCAGTGTACACACCATAATACACGAACATTTGGGTATGAAAAAGGTGTTTTCCAAATGGGTGCCGCGTTTGCCCACACCGGAGCAAAAACAACAACGAATCGATGAATCAAAGAGCTGTTCGGACATGTTTACGCGCAATAAGTCGTTGTTTTTGCGTCGGTACATCACAATGAATGAAACTTCAAATATGCCAAAACAATTTAATAATATAGATAAAATTAAACCATTATATAATTTAAAAGACTATGCTAAGGAATCTAAATTTAGGCTAGAACAATCATACAAGAGAGCTAGATTAATGTAAGAAGAAAATAAGAAAAAACAAAAAATGAACTATGATAAAAATACTTAAAACTTTGATTTAAAAATAGGAGATCAGGTTTTATTGAAAAATTAAACAGGTCATAAGCTAGATTTTAAATATAAGGTAGAAAGTATAGAAGATAACGACAATATATTAATTACAAATAATAAAAATAAAAAACAAATAGTACATAAAGATAGGTTAAAAGTTGTGTTTCATAATCAATATAAATGGTTAGCCAAAAAAAAAAAAAAAAAAATTATATTATTTTAAATTTATATTTTTAATTATTCAACTAATTATTCAATTATAACTGTTCAATTATGGAAACTTCAATTAAAAAAAAAAAGAAAAAAATAACTTTTAAAATTTTTGTATTATTACTATTCATTACTCAGTAGAATTTAGATTTAATTCACACAATTTCTTTCTAAATAATAATAATTTTTTAATAACTACATATGGAATATTACGTTATTTTTTTAAAAAGGGAGGTGTAGCATGATCATTACTAATATCAACCATACCCAATAATTGTAAGGATATTTCAATTCAAATATACAACAACCCATCTACCGACACTTTGTTGCTAAACATAACACAACCCAAAGTACAATTGAAATATGATCGTCCACTCATAAGTGGCCTGACCATAGCGTGGGATATGCAACGTCTGCATATTCAGAATGCATCAGAATGAAATTCCGGATGAAAATCGGGGTAATTTTGACAGAGCTATGCCTGAGTTTGTGTTATACCTATGCCTCACATATTATCCACGTATACATGGCTTTTGAAGTTGATGAGAATTTTTAGTAACTACTCATTTTCAGCTTGAGAATCGATTTGGAGACCAAATGATGATTAGAATTATATTCCGGGTGAAAATCGGAGTAATTTTGACAGAGCTATGCTTGAGTTTGTGTTATACATATGCCTCACATATTATCCACGTATACATGGCTTTTGAGGTTGATGAGAATTTTTAGTAACTATCAATTTAGAGAACAAATAACAACCGGAATGATATTCCGGATGAAAATCGGACTAATTTTGACAGAGTTGTGCCTGAGTTTGTGTTATAACTATTCCTCACATATTGTCCACGAATACACATGGCTCCTATGGAAAGTTTCTGCCAATTTGAGTTCACATCCTGCAATGAATAAATTAAGAAAAAAGAAAAAATAAATGTAATAAATGTTTAGCACAGTAAATGTATATATTACCAATTTCTAGCGAAATTGATGCATAGAAATGCAGTGTATCTCTTAACCCAGCTCAAAATGTAGGTCGTCGGATAACTTGTCATCGCAGACGGATATGATGGTAGTCCCATCGGCAATGTGCTCCTTTATTATGTTGTGACTCCGCAAGAAGTCAAACAACTCACTTTCACTGAGTCTAAGAAACTCTCTCGCATTAAAATCACAACCTGTGCAAGACATTTGATCAAAATTAAAGCTTTCTGCACGATTCCGTTATATATAGTTTTGAAAACGGCTAAAATTAGGTACTTACCCAAATTCGCTTACAAAAGTAGTGTTGGTAAACGGACAAAGTAGTGACTAATTGCACAAAACAACCATGCAAAATTTAATTTTTTATGAACATTTCAAAGATTTTTTAAAAATAAATGTCCCCAATCTAATTTTTTCTGCTAAATTCATCTTAATCACCCCCTATTTGTGTTTTTTTTTTTTGAGATGACTACCGTATAATAGACATTTACCAAAAATAGTTATCAATGACCGTAATAAAATTTAAACAATTTTTATTTCTTTGTTATATAAATTTTCAGTCATTTAATTTCAGTTGTTAAAGATTCACTTGTCAACTTACTTCTTTTATACACTGTATAAGCGTTTGCTATACAACGAATTTCACAATAGCAACAATAGCAATAGCACAATGAGTGCGAGCGAGACATAAAGCATTTTTATTCATTCTCTTCTCGTGCACATGCATACATACATACATTGTACGTTTGTTCCTGCCTGTACTTTTTTGTCATGATACAACACCTGTTTTTATGCACTTATTTTTTTTTGAATTCAATTGTCTTTATTTATTCTTTAATTTAATTGTTATATCAATTTTAATTAAACACTTTTTAATTTTTCACACTCTACACGTACAGCTCGGCCAAAAAACAATTTTCACTAAAACTTCTAAGCTTTTCTGTCGCTGCTCTGCGTCAGAGATGAAGGAGAGTTGTGATTACCGTTATGTCTTGCAGCTGCGTGTAATCAAGGAACGCGATCTCTGCATTTGACACAGTGTGTCAAAACCTGAAGTAAACACAGTTAAATATTACTTTTTGTGCGTCGGCTTTTTATATTGGTTTTGATACAAACTTTATTAACCCGGTAATTGTCCCAGGAAAAAACACAATAAAAAATCTAGTTTTATGTATATATTTTTCCGCTGTGCTTCGCACACCTCGGCTGATCGAATTCGACTGAACTTGACATTAAATGAGAGTCAAAGAGAAATGTCATTGAGAGTCATCTTGGCTCGCTCTCTCGGCACCTGATATTTTTATAATGTCTCCCTTTCTTTCTTCTACCACGTATTCGGGGATGTCAAATTTTGGTGTGACCTTGTGCGGAAATATTACATTTTTAAAAAAAACCTTATCTCCTACTTCAACAACAATTTCCTCTGCCCCTCTCCTCTTGTCGGCATATTCTTTTCCTTTCTGTTTAATTTCTAAATCTCGATCTCTTTCTACTGAATCACTGTATTCCCCCATCAAATCCTGAACAGCCGGAATTTTGTTACATTATACATCATAACAAATGACTGAATGTGTTCCCTAAATTTATTCTTGTTGGTATACGCTATTTTTAGCCGTTTTACTAAGGATCTATTCATGTTCTCAAAATTTCCCATTGGCTTGAGGCCAATGGGGTGGCAATGGTACCTGTTCTATTCTGCATTGCTTACAATACTCCTTAAATTCTGCACTAATATATTGTATTTCGTTGTCAGTTTTTAACTTTTTAGGGTCGCCTAATCTGCTGAATATTTCCTTCATGGCTCCAATTAACGAAATTGATAAGATCGATCTTAGAAATTTGTACTCCTTATATCTGAACGGAAACATACTGTTTGAAGATTCTGTGTTCCACGACTCGTTCTGCAGGCACGACATTGCGTATACGATTTTCTCGTCGTTAATGTTTTCTGTAAATTCAGAAATGGTTATGGATGATGGAGTTGCGTTTTCAACTAGGTGTAGAATGCTGTGTTCGCCTTTCATGTCATAGCAATACCCTGGGTTTAATTTGTATAGTCGAGTAAAGGTATCCGCAATGTTCTCCTTTCCTGTTTTATACTTGACTACGAATTTAAAAGATTGGAAGCGGAGGAGCCACCTTTCGATCCTTGCCGGTGGCTTCGAAGACGGTTTGAAGATGGTCTCTAATGGCTTATGATCCGTTATCAGTTCAAACTCTAAGCCAGCTAAGTAGTAGAAGAATTTTTCTACTGCCCACACCAATGATAGGCTTTATTTCTCGTTTTGTGAATAGCGCTTTTCGACATCTGTCAGACTTCGACTAGCGAATCGTCTCCATGAAAATTGTAACAATACTGCTCCTAACGCGACCGGACTGACGTCTGCTATTTACTGCGTTTTGTGTTTCGGATCGAAGTACAGCAAGTTTGGAACTTCTGAAAGACATGATTTTAGTTTGTCAAACGCGTCCTGCTCCTCAACGCCCCAAATGAATTTGTTATCCTTTCTGAGCAGTCGTCGCAACGGGTCAGTTTTATTCTAAAATAAATTTTCCTTCATATGTAACAAGCCCTAGAAAACTCCGAATCTCGCCTTTGTTCTTTGGAGGGCGAAAGGATGTGATCATGTTAATCTTCTCCGGATCAGCCTCAATGCCATGACTCGATAATATGTGCCCCAGAAAATATAAAATTTAAGACACACATTTTTGCGTCAAAAAGCCCACGGGCGTAATGACACTTTTAAATGTGAGCTAGCGCCCACTCCAAAAGTGAAATAGCGCCCGAGGGCTCTACGACACAATTAAAGAGTGTCATAACGCCCGAAATTTCTAAAAACTTGCAAAGCGCATTATCAATCGTGAAAGAACCGTACCAAAAGTACCGTTTAATATATTATCTCTTTTGTTTTTGGTGTTTTTCACGTTTTTGGCACATTTGCTAAGAATAATTGTTCTCAGTTTGTCATTAATCTTCAAGCAAAGTGCACTTAAAATGGAATATGAATATAATTTTGTTGCTGGTTTTTGAAAAAATTCGAAGCTGTTGCTTTTACCAAGCCAGCAACAAATATTTAAAATTAAAAGTAAATTCGTCTAGTTAAGAATTAATAAAAGAGCTCCAACTAATCAATTATGTAAAAAGCCAATGTGAGCAAAAAAACTTAAAAAGAAGAGGAGTGCGTGAAATCTTTTATGAAGAGTGTCAAAAGAGTGGAGAAACTGCAAATTCAGTTGCTTATCCGAAAATAAGACGGCAATTGTTTAGAATTCGAAGTGAAGTCACGCAGAAAAATCCAACTTCGCCAAGTGAAACTAAATTGCTATTTGACGATATCGAATTTCGGCAAGAATATGGTACTTTGAAGCACAACCAGCTACCCTTTTATAGGACGACAATATCAGAAGAGAAGTTTGCTTATTGTATTTTTTTATCGCCAAGCATTGCGAAGATGATTGAAAATAGAGTAGGAGAGCGTCACTTTTTGATAGATGGAACATTTAATATAAACCCTTCATGCGGCTTTAAACAACTACTTATTGTCCATTATCAATATAGAAACCACGTAAGTACATAAATACTTTTTGTGCTATATTCAAATTAGTTGCTCAATTTACATATATTTTTCTTCTTGTTACAGACCTTTCCATTTAAATACATTTTGATTACAAAAAAACAACTGATACTTACATATATTTTTCTTCTTGTTACAGACCTTTCCATTTAAATACATTTTGATTACAAAAAAACAACTGATGCTTACGAATACCTTTTTGCATTTTTGAATGCAAACTACTTTAAGTTTCAACCAAAAAGCTTTACAACTGACTGTGAGATGGCCTTAAGAAAAGCGTTGAAAACTGTTTTCCCAACGGCAACATTAAATGGCTGTTGGTTTCACTATTGTCAAGCATTGAAGCGCATCAGCTTAAAAATTTCAAATTTTCGAGCAACAATGAAAAATAATAGGGACTGTTATAAATGGTACAGAACTTTTCTCAGCCTCCCATTAAATCAGCCTTGGCAAATTTCTGATATGTTCACCATTTTGAAAGACCAATTGCTTTAACTGCCAAAAACTTAACATGATATTCTCAAACGGTTTTTGAAATATTTTGAAAAGGAATGGATGGTCATAGTAAGAATAATAGCTTCGTTTCATCACCCTCCGTACGTTTTTCATCATTCAACAAAATATATTTTTCCAGATCACACCCGATGTTTTCTCTGTGCGCTCACAGATTATGCGAACAACTAGCTCTTTAGAATCCTTCAACGCGGTATTATCGAGACAATTACAGAAGCATGGCCGTTTTGTCAAATTTCTCGAAGTTATTCGAGATGAGGACTATGCTTCGTCCGTTTTGCTAGCCAGTGCTATTGATGGCGATATAACCACTCTTAGCGCAAAAAGCAAAAGAAAATAAAATTGAAGATCTTTTGAAGGATTTGAAGAGCAAAAACATTTCCGTAATAGAATTTTTTAGTTGTCTTTAAACGAAAATAATGACCTAATTAAGTGGGACACCAGCTTTGAAAATGAAGAGTTATCTTCAGATTGTGAAGAGGAGGAATTTGACAGCAATTTGCACTCAGTCAAATGACTCATGTTTTAAAATGCATCATTTGTCTTGACAAACCGAGAGATGTGGTACTTCTGCCTTGCAACCACTTCAAGATATGTCTTGAGTGCCACACAAATTTACAAAATTGTAGACAAATAGTTGAGAATCACATTAAAGTTTTTCAATAAAATATTTGAAATATGTAATTGTTTTTTCTTATTTTTTAAAGCCCTTTTATTGTGTCATAACGCCCATAAAAAAGTGAAATAAAGTCCGGCGTGCGGTATGTCACATTTAAAAGTGTCATTACGCCCGTTGGCTTTTTGACGCAAAAATGTGTGTCTTAGCGCCTGAAGGCCTTATGACACTGGGCGTTATAACATGTACACTTTGTAAACACATTTCTTTTCATTTAGTAACACATTGTTTTTTGCGCGAATGCCGCAAACTCTTTTCAACGACGCATCGTTCTCCTCCTCAGTTTTTCCAAAAACAATGATGTCATATGTATAATTTAGGACATTTGTGGATTCCGACAGTAATTGTTCAAGTCTCCTTTGCAATATCTCTGGTGCAGAGTTGAATCCAAACATCAGTCGCTTTTAACGGAATAATCCTAATGGAGTTAAAAACGTTGTTTTTTCTCGGCTTTGCTCATCTAACTCGAGTTGGTGGTATTCATCCTTGAGGTCTAATCTGGAGAAATATCTGGCATCTCTAAGTTGAGTCATAAACGCCTCGAACGCCCCTCAGAATGGCTTGATTTGCTCTGCGCATGTCCAGGCTTAATCGGATATCCCCATTTCCTTTAAAGACCAGTACCATTGGTGAACTGCAGTAACTGGGTCCGTTTACAGGGTAAATAATAACTCGCTTTAGTGCATCCTAAATTTTACCGCGCACCTTGTCTTCCAGTGCGATTGGAATCCTTCGCATGGGCTGTTGTACTGGCTTTACGTCATGGTTTATTGCCAATTTGACACTTTCCTCCTTCCACTTCGAAAAAAATTGATACCTCCTGAATATGGTTCACCTGCTGTCCGAGCCGTAGTACGTCCAACTTAATTGCCGTTTCTCGTCCCAGTAATGACGAAAAAGGAGGCAATCATTTCAGCGCGTTTACCAACAGAAATTGGTGACTCAAGTACGCAAATTACATTTAATATTTGGTTTGAAGCGTAACCTTTGATCTGGTCCTGTGAGTAGGGGTGAACGTTGAAAATTGTGGCTTTGTTTCTTTCAGAATGGCCCAGTCGTCTTGACAGATGAGGTTATAGCGAGAACCAGAATCAATAATAAGAGAGATGTCTGACCCACCAATTCGGCATTTAATCCATTCTTCTTGATCTTTACAATCGATTTTAAAACAGCCCTCCGTTTTTGTTTTTTTAGTAGAGAAAAACGTTTCATCTTGGTTTTTAGATATCGATTGGAAATGTTGTCTTTTTAAATTTGTCCTACATTTGCGTCCAAAATGACCAACACGACCGCAACGTTAACATTTGGATTGTCGAGCTGGACAAGTGGAGCTGTCATCTTCGTGGCCAGCACGTCAACATATTCCGCATTCGGGATTTCGCATGTTTTCTTTCGGATTACTTGTCGAGACTCTATTTACCGGCTCCGCTGTATTCTTTGCCATCATCGCTGTTTCCTTCTGTATTTCCTCGTCAAATTGACAGGCTTTAATTATTTCGTCCAGTGAGTGTTCCTTTTCTAGTAGTTTTTTTTTAAATCTCCTGACGCCCATGTGTCGATTACTTTATCTTTAAGACAAATCTCTTCAACATCAGTTTTCGTTGATCCAAAATCGCACCTCTTGATTTATTGTCTAAGGTGCAGTACGAATTTGGCAAAACTCTCATCTCCAGATGGCATCAAACTCCTGTACAAATGCCTTTCGAATGACGAGTTTTGTTCGGGGGAGAAAAACGCTGTCAACTAATCCACCAATATGTGGAATACATCATTTGGTTCATGTTTGTTAAATTCAACCAAGGCGTCGGGTGGTGAATACGCTACTGATTGTAGCTGTGTTCCACCTAGATGTAGTAGCTTAGTCCTTGCTTGCACCATTTCTCCCACTCACAGCGAAGCCGTGATTTGTCAATGCATTCGCATAGGAAATATGTATACATAGATATCCAATGTTATTACATATGATCGCGGAATTACCCATAAAACCAAACCTATCGGAATGCATAGAACTTGGGGTGCCGCGACTATATATATATAAGTTTGCTCTTCACATATTTGAATATCAGACATTTTGGGGCTAGAAATTGCTTTCGTAACTAAACTTTCACCTCGTGTAGAGGTTTTTCTTGTGGGATATGAAAAATTTTCGCAATTGCTTTTGCTTTTGACATTGTAACTTTATCATTAATGCAGGCAGATAGTAAAATATATAAATTTAGTTGTCGCTTCGCTCGCTTTGCTACAGTCGAGCATACTCTACTGCCGGAGACCTCGTACTTACTATGGAAAAAAAAGTTTTTCATACTAAGACTTGAATTTTGCCCGATCGGTCCTATGACAGCTATATGATATAGTGGTTCGATTAGAACCAAATTTGGTCAGGATATTTAAAAGCAAGCTACATGCATATTGTATCATGCCTTATTTCACCTGTAAAATGTTGAGTACTTTAGAGGCATAAAAGCCCTCAAACACAACAATGATATATAGAACATATCTGTTGCTTAGACGATTTGGAAACTGTTGAGCTATCAATATTAGCGGAATCTGGCGTTTTCCCGCTTAACTAACGGTTTTTTCAAAAAGTCGTAGAACACACATTTCAAGATTTTCAAAAAGGAATAAATCCCCATCATTACATCTAAGCTTCTTTATCGCTTTGATGTAAACAGACAAACAAACAAGGAGACAAACAATTTTTTCTTCTCATTTTGAGAGACCAACTGAAAATTTCAAATTTAAATATCTTTTGAACTAGCTGTCGGATTCGGGTGGTCGAGGTATCAATCGACGCGTACTTTTAATTAGAATTAAAAGGCCCCTACGGCCCTATTAGCTGCAATCACGAAAATTTTCCCCCTCGCACTTACACCCCCTTATCTCGTAAATAATTTAAGTTAGCAAAAGTTTAAATATGCCATTTTGTGAGTTACGACTAAACCTTTCGATCGGTATACATCTCGATCTGATCGGACAGTCGTAGCAATGTTTAGAAATGTTTGTTCTACGACTTTTTGAAAAAACCTCTAGTTTAGCGGGAAAACGCTAAATCCCGCTAAAATTGAAACCTCAACAGTTTCCAAACCAAAAGCTACAGATATGTTCTATATATCATTAGCAAGGTGTGTTTAAGGGCTTTTTGGCGTAACTTTAAACTCTTTTCTAAAGTACTCAGGTAACATTTTACAGGTGAAATAAAGTTTTTTAGCTTACATTTTGGCGATTTCTGACAAAACGACTCTAACGATTTCTGTTAAATTTAATAATGTTGTAATACGTACAATTTCGCGATTTTTTGGTATATGAAACATAAATTTTGGTTGAGGGGCTTGAAAGATATTACCTGTTAAGTGAATAAATACATTTTTCTATCGGTCGAAAATCACGTTTTAGTACGAAAAACTCTTTGGTTTTATGAGAAATCTCAACCAAACTGATACAATATGCATTTAACTTGGTTTTATATATCCTGACCAAAGTTGGATCAAATAAAATGATCGGGCCACTATATCATAAAGCTGTCATATAACCGATCGGATCAAAACTAGGTTTTAGTTGTTTTTCTTTATAATTAAAGAAAAATATTTTTTATAAATATGAAATACGTTTAACAACTAAATTTATATATTTTACTATTTGCCTGCATTAATGATAAAGTTACAATGTCAAAAGCAAAAGCAATTGCAAAAATTTCTGATATCCCACAAAAAAAACCTCTACACGAGGTAAAAGTCTAGTGACGAAAGCAATTTCTAGCCCCAAAATATCTGATATCCAATTTTGTGACGAACAAAATTCAGTTTAATCTAAAAATTTTAAATAAAAATATAAATTGGCATTCGGTACTGCGCAGAAAGTAATTTTATGTACAAAGAAGCTTACCCTTTTTGCTCACAGTGCACAATGCCAATTTTCGCTTTCTTTTTATTAATTTATATTTTTATTGTAGCTAAACAAAAAAATTAAACACATTGAATTTATCGCTATTTATCTTAACAAGGCAGCCAGCAACAAAAACAACAGAAACATCAAAAGGAACAGAAACAAATGCAGATGAAGAAGCAACCAAATAATTTAAATATTATGAAAAACTTTTTTGTTTTTAAAGCTATCTCAACCAAACTAACAGATTTGCTTTTGAACGCCAAGTCTCAAGTTTGTATACCAAATATAGATTTTTTCCGCAAAATCTGGCTTTTTATGCATTTATAAGTAATAAATTAATTTATTATTATTAATAAAATTGAATTATTAATTCATTTTTTTCTTGTGCACGGCTGTTGACATTCGGTTATGGTTTTTGAGCACCCAATTGAACGAGTATGTTAATTGAATCATTAATACATCCACTCATATATACTATTCCTATCATTATATATAGTTTATATATTATTATTATTATTGAGTATTATATATAATTGAAAAATTTTTCTTTTAAATTAAATATTATAATTATATATATATATTTATATATATATTGCAATATATTATATAAATAGGTTGTCCAAAATGCCACGCCTATCTCGGCTGTCTGCCTCTCAGCAAGCTATCAATCGCCGTGTAAGTAATAGGTCAAATAAAGAAAATAATACATATTCAGCAAAAAATGAGAATAATGCAAGTTCTCAGAGAGAGAGAGAGCAGAGAAGTTTCTGAGATTAGGAGAGTAGAAAGAAATATTGATGGAACGAGACGCTCAACTAGAAGACGTAAGCCTCAGACTGGATATTAGGAACAGGATCAAGATACTCCCCGTAGATCGATCGGTTACAGGACAAATTAAACGACAATTTAGACCAGTGAATGGCTCTGCGAAAAGAAGCGCTTGCATCAGTGATGCCCTAGAGTGCAGTAACTGCCACAGACGTTACACACTGGTTTTCATCGCACAGGGCGTAATGGTTAACCAACATATCTACCTTGAAAATATTTTTAATGATGCTTTGCTACCTTAGGCACGTAAATAATTTGGTAGAAACCGTATGATATTTCAACAAGACTCGGCACCATCTCATAAAGCCAGAAACGTCCAAAAACTTATTCTAAAAGATGCAATTTCACGGGCTGTAGCAAAATTAAATTTAGTGATTGAGAAATTAGCAGAGACTTTGCTAGAAATGTATGCCTCTATATTTTCACAATTAAAATGTAGGGGCAGCTACGTTATCAGTCCATTATCACTGCACCACATTCCTTTTTAGAAACGGCAATGATCTTATTACAATCTCGACCTGTAAGACAAGAACACTTTGCATGCATGATATTCTCACATAACCAACAATAAATTAATATCGGTTGCTCAGAATCATCAGCACACTTGATAGTGCAGTTTTTCTTGCATCACGACATATTTCCAATAGGGGTTAAAGGGATAAATAAATAGGCAGAATTGCGCACGTAAATAGAACGGGAGGCACTCAAATAAAGCTCTAAACCAGTGGTGGGCAAGGAACTTGCAATCGTGAGCACTACAACAACATCTACAACAAACACAACTTCTGAAGTCATAAATTAAAGCGAAGGAAACACATTTATGACTCTGTGCGTCACGACGAAAAATCTGTGTGGTTGTTGTTGGTTTTGACAAACCAAAACAATTATACACTAAAAAAAGTTCTAATTAATTTAATTTGCAAGTCGAACGCTTATTATGTGGTAAAAATCAAAACGCATCAAAATCAACTTTACTTTTTCACACAGTGTACAAGACGCTACTGAAGTCATAAATCATAGCAAAATGAACACTTTTGTGACCGTACGCGTCGCAGCCGAAACTCGAGCATTTGCTGTGTGTTTGTTGTTTAGTTTTATTGGGGGTCATAAATGATTTGCGCGCGGCATCAAAAGTTGTTGTTGTATTGTCGAAAATCTCGAGCAAGCCAATTTACCGGTTCGAGCTTTGTGAGTAGCGCGAGCAAGGGCTTGCCCACCGCTGCTCTAAATAAAAGAGCAAAACACAAAAACAATTTGCCTGTGAGAGCGCGCTGCTAAACGAAAACGAAATCCCAGCCAGCAAAGTTAGGAGCGCTCTAAATTATGTGTCTGAAAAGAGCCGATTTTAAGAGTGGTTTCTGAGTAGGCACATAAATAAGAGCATTTTCTGAGCAAATTTGGGGGTTGCTCCACATAGGCTCAAAAAGAGCTCATATGTTTGAGCATATTTGGAGCTGCGGTAAGTAAGTACAAAGTAAAAACCTCGCTTAAAATAACGGTGTGCAGATCGCTTATCGCAAAATGTTCTAAAATTGACAATTTTATTTAGTTTGAACATTGAAGAAGTGTAAGTTGGACGTGATTAAAAAAGTGTAACAAAGTGTTTAAAATTAAGTAAAAGAAATTGTTTCAACTGAGATTTATAATGTAAAGCCAAAATGAGTGTCCAGAGATCAAGCCGGTCTGAGAGTAAAAAAATAATTAATGCCCTGAAGGCAAAGAAACGACGTTGTGAGGAGCCTCTGCCATCAGAGCTGGACGTATTTAATGATCCCCTAATGGATTCAGGACATATTTTGGAGCAAAATTTTATTGAAAATGATGGATACTCCAGTGATAGTAGTGACCTGTCTGAAGCTTCGGAAGACCTTGACATCGAATCTCTTCGGGATAATTTGTCTAATTAATATTTCTTGCTCGGCTTTAAATGAGCTTCTTAAGATCTTGCGGCATATATCACCTGATTTGCCGTTGGATTCCAGAACTTTAAAAAAAACACCTATAGATGGTTTTTGTGTCCCAATGAATGGCGGCCTATATATGCATTATGGAATCGCTGATTGCTTGACTGATTTTTTTGAAAACTTTTCTTTTAATAAAAAGGAATTATACATTAATATAAATATTAATGGGCTACCACTCTTTAAAAGTTCCAACATGCAGGCATGGCCAATTTTAATAAATGTTGACAGAACTTCCCCTGTATTGCTAGCAGGCGTCTTTTGTGGAGAGAGCAAGCCAAAAGATATTAACGAATATCTTAATTTATTTATTTCTGAACTTTCTTCTCTTATTTCTTCTGGTTTTGTCTATAAATCAAATCATTTGGAAGTAAAGGTTAGAGCCTTTATTTGCGACTCGCCCGCTAGAGCTTTTGTTCTTGGAAAAAAAAGTCATAGCGCCTATTTTGGTTGCCACAAGTGTCTTCAACGAGGTGAGAGCTTCCAAAGAAGAATAATATATCAACTTCAAGAAAGTTTACCAAGAACGGATGACCAATTTAGAAATAAAACACAAGTCGAACACCATAACATTCTGCTTCCACTTAAAATTGAAGAGCTTCCATATTATGTCGATTATATGCATACAGTTTTCCTCGGGGTAATGAAAAGTATGTTGAATGGATGGATAAAAATTAGAGGCCAGAACTACTCCTTATCTAAAGAAAAAATAGATTATTTAAATAACCTGTTCATGTCTTTAAAGACAGATATAAGTAAGGAATTTGCCAGAAAACCCAAAAGTATTTTAGAAATGGATAGGTGGAAAGCCGTTGAGTTTAGGCAATACCTACTATACACTGGACCAGTAGTCTTAAAAGGAGTTTCAACTAAAAGCCGATACGAACATTTTATGCAATTAAGCATTGCTATAAGAATTCTGCTTAGTGATGAGCATTGTTTAAGTAAAAATGTGTGCGCTAAAGCATTGATTCGTAGTTTTATAAGCAAATTGCCAGAGCTTTATGATGCAACTTTTCTATAATATAATTTTCATTGTTTATCGCATTTGGCAGATGCATTTTTTACCAATCAAATTTACATTCTTTCAGTGCTTTCAAATATGAAAGTTATTTATACATTGTAAAAAAATGGTTAGAAAGGGAACATAAGTTGCTACGCAGATATATAATCGCCTCGTAGAGCAAAGTATGAATAGCACATTAAGAAGAGATTTCAAATCAAAAGTTTAAAAAAGATGTTTGAATGGAAATATTTTCTCAATTCAAAATAAAAGCATATATATGTCCATAAATGCTCCAGACCACATATACATTGTAGATTCCAGAGTTTTTAAAATTAAAAAATTTTGTGGAAGCAAAAAACGTTACCTCTAAAATCAAGCCTTTTAGGCATAAAATTATCCCAATCACTTTTATTAGTGACATACCAATAGTTCATAAAGTAGCAGACGTTACACGAAAAGCTATTATTTTTAGTCTTTTGTCACCATCGTGCGTAATTGTTATTCCATTAATTCATAATGAATGATTTCACTGAGCAATTTTTGAGCACTGGCACGCATTCAGATGAATCAACTTTGGCCAATGAAGTTGTTGAAAATCTATCTTCAAAGAAAACTAAGTAATTTTGCCCTTTTTAGATATGTTGCCGCTTATTTACGACCAACTGCAAAATTAAACAAAAATGTAGAAGGTACAGAATGAAGACTTTTCAATTTACAGACTAAACCAAAATATATTTTTATAGATTTTAATGAGCGCTTAATTAAATTGGAAGCTGATAACACTAACATTCAAACTCGCATTTTAACGGAAGTAATAGCACAACGAAATAAGCCTCGTATGTTGCTACCACCAAAATCCTTTAATAAAATTGAAGACATCGAAAAATTTGAAGAGGATTAAATTAAATCAACAGAATTGTGTGAACAACTGGTAAGAATAACTAAAAATGCTCTGTAATTTTCAATAAAATGCAGTCGTTTCTTTTTTTTATAATTCCATTATTTTATAGGAATCAGAAATCAAAAATTACAACATTTCTGATCCTGCCAAATTTTTGCGCACAATTTGGAAGAACATTTTTTCGGATGAGATAGCTGTTAAGTATTCATGGCAGAGGACTCACACTAAAAAGTGTGTTCTGAGCATGGCGATACCGACAGCCGTGAGAAGTAATAATTTTTTCACTTAAAATATTTGACTTTAATCCATTTTTCCATCCTTTACCAAAATGTTTTTTCTATGTTTTTAAAATAACGTTTTTTTTACTCCTTTTAGGTGCTTTTAATCAAAAATTTGCCGTGGATGAAAAGCAGATGTCATCAATTTCCAGCAAATGGTTTAAAACTGTAAATGACAGAATTAAATATTATAATATTATAATAAAGCTAAAAAACATTTGACTAAGGAAAATTAATGGTTTATATATATTTGTTAATATTTAAGATTTAGTTTGAAAGATTTCCATATGTTTTATATAATAATACACATATATATAGAATTTAAGAATTAATTTTTAAGATTTTTCCAATTTTCCGTATACTTTTTGAGAAAAATAAAAAGCAAATATAAAATCTGAATTTTATTGATTGAAATTATTCCAAAAAAATGTTTCAATTAAGTGTCTGAAATGAACCTTTTTCGTGGCGATTTAAGTGCCTAAAAATGATACTTTTATGAGCATTTTCTGTGCGTTTTCAATGCTTGATTAGGAGGGTGAAAGCACTTATTTCTGTGTCAATAAAGATTCATATTAGACTCAGAAATTGACCTCTTAAAGTACGACCGTTTTCACGGAAAAAAATGCTCTTTCCGGACTCTTTTTTGGGCACTTTATGATATAAAATGCTCATAAAAAAACTCTCAGAAAACTGTCAGAAAACGCTCAAATTGCTTGCTGGGTTGCAACAGCGAACACACACATAAACAAATGTATTAAGATGTGCGAAGAGCCGAAACTGAGATAAGGAGATGTGAACACAAACAAAAACAATTGCTGTGCTTACAATAACAAAGCGAGGTATAAAGCAAAACCCAATATACACAAAAAAAAAAACGCACAAGAATGTAATTATTTAAGGGAAACAAAAATAAATTTAGCAAAAATAAAATGCTATATATTAGGACCACAATGCACAACCGATTACAACTTACACAGCTGAAAATTTATTGTATTATTTATTAATTTGCATATTAATAAAGATTATTATTTTAAGCTAGAACCAATACTATTTGTATAATTTTGGTATCGTTTCAAATTTGGCGCCATTTATTTATTTCAGTTGTGTGTAATCTAGTGATAATACTATCTTGAAATCCAAAAAAAATACGAATTATCGAATCATAAACGATAAATATCGCATAGATTCATTGAAATGCTATTACATTTGCTCGAAATGTACTATACTCCCACCACTAGCTCTTATATGAAATATATAGGCAGATATGTTGCTTTTTCACAAAAATGCTAAAATGCTAGACAGGGCATTAATCATTATAATTTGCTTATTGTAATGATTTATTGGTCTTTCTGTTATCTGAATATACTGACTATTATCTTCTGATGCACTATGTATTGTTGCTAAGGTCATATTAGCCTGACTATCGTTGTCTTCACTATGCGTGATCGTCTCAAGCATTGCAAGCGCACTGTTTTCGTTCGTGCGTTAAGCCTATTTCTCCGTTAGCTAGCTCTCTCACTCTATCTTTGTGTTGCTTTTTGTTTATATTCCGCATTTTTGCGTCGGTTTGTAAGCCAGCATTGTTTTTGTCGTTTTCTGTGATCTTGTTTTGCATTGGCATATCTAATTGCATTCCCTTGAAACTTTTGCTTCGACTCGAAAATACCCTATATTACAATGCCATCAGATTTGGTCTGTAATTTTAACAAACGTCATGTTACTGATTCCAGACAAGAGTTACTGCTTGCTATTTTTGTGACCGGATGGCGTTGTGAAAATTGCCGGGACATTGAGGTGCAAGTTCGCAAATAAATGGAGCGAACCAGAGAAAGTTTTAAGGACTTATCGAAGCTTTTTCATAAAGCAAATGTCGTTTTTTCGGATATGGAGAACTTGTTCAGTAATTCTTCATTATTGAATGAGCAACCTAAACGGAAAATGAGAATGTGCGTCAAGTTAGCAACGGTTCGCCAGCAACGAAAAACGGAACTTGGTTCATGAGTCGGAACCAGTTATGAATTTCATCATTTTTAAATGTTTTTCGACATTAAATCAATAAAGTAATGATGCAGAATTGTAGATAATTGTTTTATTTATAGTTTTAAGCAAAATTTGGGCAATTTCAACCTTTGATTTGGGTAAAACAAGTAAAGATAAAAAGTGAAAAAGTTTACATTTTTACCATTTCTTAAATATCTAAGCTCAGGGCGGACGGCCCCGAAAACCGCTAATGCACGATTAAAGCCCAAAGTTTCACCTTTCTAATGGGACCATATTTAGAAAAAGTTATCAGAACGTTTTTGAGATATTTTGGAAAGAACGCAGCTACCTCAGAAAAAGCCCCATACAAAATGACCGCCAAAATCAATGCCTGGTTCTCAAACCTTAATATCCTTTCTCAGGAGGAACGGCCCAAAAAGCGGCATATATCAAATTAAAGCTACAAGTTTGGAGAAGCTATTTTAATTTAATTTAAAGAAAGTTATCAGACAGTTTTTGAGAAAATTAATTAATTGTAAATTAACCCCAAAAAGTTCATGAGCAAGTCCTATCGAACTAGTAGCTCCAACGTGAACCGAACTACTACGCAACAGAAAGCTGATTGATATGGGTCGGATATATATGCGCTTCAAAAAATCGTTGCTAACTATTTAAAGGTCGCGGCCCCAGATGCACGGTATGTGGGAGTATAGGCATTAATTTTACTAACATTTTGCTGCAACTTTCATCAATTTCTATCAGACAGTTTTTGAGAAATTTGCATTTTAGTGAATTTGGCAATTTAGCTGAGATCAAAATCAAAAAAAGATTGGCAGCTCTTGGCGCCGCTTCAAAAAATCGTTGCTAACTATTTAAAGGTCGCGGCCCCAGATGCACGGTATGTGGGAGTATAGGCATTAATTTTACTAACATTTTGCTGCAACTTTCATCAATTTCTATCAGACAGTTTTTGAGAAATTTGCATTTTAGTGAATTTGGCAATTTAGCTGAGATCAAAAACAAAAAAGATTAGCAGCTCTTGGCGCCGCTTCAAAAAAATCGTTGCTAACTATTTAAAGGTCGCGGCCCCAGATGCACGGTATGTGGGAGTATAGGCATTAATTTTACTAACATTTTGCTGCAACTTTCATCAATTTCTATCAGACAGTTTTTGAGAAATTTGCATTTTAGTGAATTTGGCAATTTAGCTGAGATCAAAAACAAAAAAAGATTGGCAGCTCTTGGCGCCGCTTCAAAAAATCGTTGCTAACTATTTAAAGGTCGCGGCCCCAGATGCACGGTATGTGGGAGTATAGGCATTAATTTTACTAACATTTTGCTGCAACTTTCATCAATTTCTATCAGACAGTTTTTGAGAAATTTGCATTTTAGTAAATTTGCCATTTTAGCTGAAATCAAATACATAAAAACGTGGCAGCTCTTGTACATAAATATTAAAGAGTGGCACCGCTTCAAAAAATCGTTGCTAACTTTTTTAAGCGCGCGGCCCCAGATGCACGCTATGTGGGAGTATAGGCCTTAATTTTACTAACATTTTGCTGCAACTTTCATCAATTTCTATCAGACAGTTTTTGAGAAATTTGCATTTTACTAAATTTGCCATTTTAGCTGAAATCAAATACATAAAAAACGTGGCAGCTCTTGTACATAAATATTAAAGAGTGGCACCGCTTCAAAAAATCGTTGCTAACTTTTTTAAGCGCGCGGCCCCAGATGCACGCTATGTGGGAGTATAGGCCTTAATTTTACTAACATTTTGCTGCAACTTTCATCAATTTCTATCAGACAGTTTTTGAGAAATTTGCATTTTAGTAAATTTGACATTTTAGCTGAAATCAAATACATAAAAAACGTGGCAGCTCTTGTACATAAATATTAAAGAGTGGCACCGCTTCAAAAAATCGTTGCTAACTTTTTTAAGCGCGCGGCCCCAGATGCACGCTATGTGGGAGTATAGGCCTTAATTTTACTAACATTTTGCTGCAACTTTCATCAATTTCTATCAGACAGTTTTTGAGAAATTTGCATTTTAGTAAATTTGACATTTTAGCTGAAATCAAATACATAAAAACGTGGCAGCTCTTGTACATAAATATTAAAGAGTGGCACCGCTTCAAAAATCGTTGCTAACTTTTTTAAGCGCGCCCCAGATGCACGCTATGTGGATATAGGCCTTAATTTTACTAACATTTTGCTGCAACTTTCATCAATTTCTATCAGACAGTTTTTGAGAAATTTGCATTTTAGTAAATTTGCCATTTTAGCTGAAATCAAATACATAAAAAACGTGGCAGCTCTTGTACATAAATATTAAAAAGTGGCACCGCTTCAAAAAATCGTTGCTAACTTTTTTAAGCGCGCGGCCCCAGATGCACGCTATGTGGGAGTATAGGCCTTAATTTTACTAACATTTTGCTGCAACTTTCATCAATTTCTATCAGACAGTTTTTGAGAAATTTGCATTTTAGTAAATTTGCCATTTTTGCTGAAATCAAATACATAAAAAACGTGGCAGCTCTTGTACATAAATATTAAAGAGTGGCACCGCTTCAAAAAATCGTTGCTAACTTTTTTAAGCGCGCGGCCCCAGATGCACGCTATGTGGTAGTATAGGCCTTAATTTTACTAACATTTTGCTGCAACTTTCATCAATTTCTATCAGACCGTTTTTGAGAAATTTGCATTTTAGTAAATTTGCCATTTAAGCTGAAATCAAATACATAAAAAACGTGGCAGCATTGTGTATGTACATATGTAAATAAAGGCTGCCTGCTTGATGCACATTATCGTGACCTTTTTACTTTTTATGAATGAAAATTACCACATATTTACAAAATTTTTACATTCATGTCAATTTTAATACAATATGTTTATGTTAAGCAGGCATTTTCTAAGTAATTAGCATAATGGATTTTGGCGCATTGCCGCCATTTGTTAATGTGGGCTGCCAACCTGATTCGCAAATATGCGTCGATATTTAACTAGGTGGCAGCCTTGTACATAACGGAACTTTAAAGCTGCATACCACACTAAAAAAAACGCGCTGTTAACTCTACCTCAATGGTGGTGCGGAAAGGAGTTGTTATAAAGTTTATTCCTCTTTTTAATATAGAAATTTACATATTATATATATATATTTAATATGACATCAGCAAAGGCGGCAAAGAAGAAGGAAGCAGAGAAGGTTGCGAGGCTTGTGTGTTGTCATCTGGAAGCAGTAAAAGTAATTAGTACTTTAATAACAATTTCTTTGTGGATTGCTTAACTTACCTTGTTGTTTATTGTCGTACCGGGTACGACCACACGGGGTGCAACACCACCGGCTGCTGCTGTCCTTGCTCCCGTAGCACCGGCTGCTGCTGCAGGCCTTGCTGCCGTAGCACCGACTTCTGCAGGCCTTGCTGCCGTAGCACCGACTTCTGCTGTCCTTGCTCCCGTAGCACCGACTGCTGCTGCTGTCCTTGCTCCCGTAGCACCGACTGCTGCTGCTGTCCTTGCTCCCGTAGCACCGACTGCTGCTGCAGTCCTTGCTGCCGTAGCACCGGCTGCTGCAGGCCTTGCTCCCGTATCACCTGCTGCTGCAGTCCTTGCTCCCGTATCACCTGCTGCTGCAGTCCTTGCTCCCGTATCACCTGCTGCTGCAGTCCTTGCTCCCGTATCACCTGCTGCTGCAGTCCTTGCTGCCGTATCACCGGCTGCTCTATTTGAGCCTGCAGCTCTTCAATCATGTGAAAGGCGTTGTCAAGTTGTTGATGCTGCTGCTGCACCACCATTTCCAGCTTATTTTGTTGTTTTTTTATTTTTTTTTGCTCCACTTTTATTTGCGATATAGAGTTTTTCAGGCCATGGAAAGCCTGTGGCGTATTAGATTCCAGATTGCTTATTTCTCTGTTTATGTTATTCTGCATTGCCCTAAGGGCGGCAATGCGGTTATTGTTTCGCTGCATTTTTATGTCACACCTTAAGCCAGACTTCTCGGAAATGCAGGTTTAAAGTTCCGTTATGTACAAGGCTGCCACCTAGTTAAATATCGACGCATATTTGCGAATCAGGTTGGCAGCCCACATTAACAAATGGCGGCAATGCGCCAAAATCCATTATGCTAATTACTTAGAAAATGCCTGCTTAACATAAACATATTGTATTAAAATTGACATGAATGTAAAAATTTTGTAAATATGTGGTAATTTTCATTCATAAAAAGTAAAAAGGTCACGATAATGTGCATCAAGCAGGCAGCCTTTATTTACATATGTACATACACAATGCTGACACGTTTTTTATGTATTTGATTTCAGCAAAAATGGCAAATTTACTATAATGCAAATTTCTCAAAAACTGTCTGATAGAAATTGATGAAAGTTGCAGCAAAATGTTAGTAAAATTAAGGCCTATATTCCACATAGCGTGCATCTGGGGCCGCGCTTAAAAAAGTTAGCAACGATTTTTGAAGCGGTGCCACTCTTTAATATTTATGTACAAGAGCTGACACGTTTTTTATGTATTTGATTTCAGCTTAAATGGCAAATTTACTAAAATGCAAATTTCAAAACTGTCTGATAGAAATTGATGAAAGTTGCAGCAAAATGTTAGTAAAATTAAGGCCTATACTACCACATAGCGTGCATCTGGGCGCGCTTAAAAGTTAGCAACGATTTTGAAGCGGTGCACTCTTTAATTTATGTACAAGAGCTGCCACGTTTTTATGTATTTGATTTCAGCTAAAATGGCAAATTTACTAAAATGCAAATTTCTCAAAAACTGTCTGATAGAAATTGATGAAAGTTGCAGCAAAATGTTAGTAAAATTAAGGCCTATACTCCCACATAGCGTGCATCTGGGGCCGCGCGCTTAAAAAAGTTAGCAACGATTTTTTGAAGCGGCGCCAAGAGCTGCCAATCTTTTTTTGTTTTTGATCTCAGCTAAATTGCCAAATTCACTAAAATGCAAATTTCTCAAAAACTGTCTGATAGAAATTGATGAAAGTTGCAGCAAAATGTTAGTAAAATTAATGCCTATACTCCCACATACCGTGCATCTGGGGCCGCGACCTTTAAATAGTTAGCAACGATTTTTTGAAGCGCATATATATCCGACCCATATCAATCAGCTTTCTGTTGCGTAGTAGTTCGGTTCACGTTGGAGCTACTAGTTCGATAGGACTTGCTCATGAACTTTTTGGGGTTAATTTACAATTAATTAATTTTCTCAAAAACTGTCTGATAACTTTCTTTAAATTAAATTAAAATAGCTACTCCAAACTTGTAGCTTTAATTTGATATATGCTGCTTTTTGGGCCGTTCCTCCTGAGAAAGGATATTAAGGTTTGAGAACCAGGCATTGATTTTGGCGGTCATTTTGTATGGGGCTTTTTCTGAGGTAGCTTCGTTCTTTCCAAAATATCTCAAAAACGTTCTGATAACTTTTCTAAATATGGTCCCATTAGAAAGGTGAAACTTTGGGCTTTAATCGTGCATTATGGTTTTCGGGGCCGTTCGCCCTGAGCTTAGATATTTAAGAAATGGTGGAAATGTAAACTTTTTCACTTTTTATGTTTTCTTGTTTCACCCAAATCAAGGGCTGAAACTGCCAAAATATTGCTTAAGACTATAAATAAAACAATTATCTACAATTCTGCATCATTACTTTATTGTTTTAACGTCGAAAAACATTAAAAAATGAGGAAATTCATAACTGGTTCCGACTCGTGAACCAAGTTCCGTTTTTCGTTGCTGGCGAACCGTTGCTAACTTGACGCACATAAAATGAGAAGTTCTGCTTCGCGCGATGCGCAGATTTCCTTTTCGATCCCGCAATCAGACCTGAATGTGCAGCAATCAGATACAAATTCCACATCTCAATAAACAAATTTATTACCTCAACATGCTAGGACCCAACATAACCCACATGTTGGTAAACTTTCTGCTCCACAATCAACATCTGTATCCAATAGTGTAAATCTTAATGTCACGCCAGCCGTTACGACAACCAATCCACTGACTGCCGTACCGCCTCGCCTGTCAAGGCTCCTCCAAGGCATTCCCCCTCCGAATCCTAAGAGACATGTTTTTATCTCTAGGCTTTCTAAAGATCAGTCTTCGTATGATGTTAAGGCTTATGTCCAAAACAATATACAAGGCGCTGATATTTCGGTGGATAAATTTAATTATAATTACCCCAGGGAAATTTCATCATTTAAAATATCATGCTCAGAAAGTGTTTTTGCTAATATTTGTCTAACACACTTTTGGCCTGAGCATATCTTTGTTGCTGAGTACAACCGCGCATGCAGCGTTTTTTCCGCTTGCCGCCAGGAACGATAAAAATAGATTGCGCAGAAATTTGCTCATGTTCTGCGCTGATGACGTCACATGTGATGCATGTGTTGAATTTTTGCCTTGTTTACATGTTAAATTACTATATTTTGGCTTTTAATACAATATAATTATAATAATATAATACGAGAAGCAGTTTTAAAAATATTTATTAAAAATCATCACATGTGATGTTTATGCGTTTAGCTGTTTATGCGCAATGTCTTTTTTCATGGCTGTCATTTGACGAAGACATTTTTGCGAAAAAATTCGCCGCGGTGTGAACACACTTGCGATTTTGGAGCGGAAAACATCACGCGGTTTATTCGCGCCGATTTATTCGCTCTGGTTTGGGAGATGCTTTATATCTTCAAACTAATTTCCTCTATCTCTGTAGCTTACCAAAATGTACGAGGTCTTAATAGTAAGCTATCTAGCCTATTTCTAAACAGTCATTCCTTTGACTTTGACATCATCTGTTTTACTGAGACCTGGCTCAAAACTGCCACATCAGATTTTTCTATTCTTTCTTCTAAATATACTACATTTGGATGCGATCGCATTACTCGAATTGGAGGTGGGGTACTGTTGGGTGTTGACCCAATCTCGCTTTGGATCCGTTTCCAACCACTTTTAATTCGGACATTGAGTTCATTTGTGTAAAAGTATCTTTCAATAAATTTTCTATTTATTTAACATGTTCTTACATTCCACCCCCTGCTGATGAGACAGTATATAATACTCATCTAAACGCTATTAAATATATATCATCTTTAGTTTCTGACACTGACTTGCGCTTTATCTTGGGTGATTTTAATCTGCCCGATGTTAAATGGATCGCCTCAAATGACTCGAATTTACTTATTACTGATAATTCCGATAGCTTTATTGACGGTCTCTCAGAGCTATCGTTGGTTCAGATCAATCCAGTTCGAAATTCTATTAACAGGACTCTCGACTATTTGTATTGGATTCTTCCGATACCATTGTATCTAGGATTGACCCATTGGTTATGCCAGAAGACCCATACCATCCAACTCTTAATACATGCATCCATTTACCTTTGCGTTCAGATGTATTATCATCTAATACCGCTGTGCGCAGTCAGTGTTTTACAAAAACAGATTTCAATAAGCTAAACAATCTGATTTCGTGTTTGGATTGGTCTGAACTAAACGCATGTTCTGATTTGGATATTGCCATTAAGCTTTTTTATATTACTCTAAATTCTTTACTTGATATCTGGGTTCCGCTTCTATCTCCTATCAGTTCTGCTAGACCTCTTTGGTTCTCTAGAGAATTATCAGGGTTTGCCTTTACTACTCCATAGCAGCAGGAGCAGTACAAAATTGCTATGCTATTGCTACTTGCTCTGACTTTGTATAGAGCAGTAGCAGAGCACATAGCATAATATTCGAATAGCATATGCTATGCTATGCTCTCTGCTATGTTTCGTATTGGAGCAGAACAATAGAAATAGCAAAACAAAATCATGATAAGCTATTTGTAGTTATAGCAATAGCAAAAATTTGGAGCACAAAAAGTAGCAGAGCAAACAAAATTTTCGACTACTGCTACTGCTATAGTCGTAGCTTTGCTTAAACTATAATCATAGTAGCTTTTGTAGTTGCTCTCCAATATGCTCCCGTAGTTGCTCCCGAAGTTGCTCTCGTAGTTTCTACTGTAGTTATGGCTATTCTGTCAGAGCATTTGATTTAAATTTTGGACCAATAACTAACTTTCGAGGCGAAAATTCATGTCCGTGAGTTAAACTGTCTGAGCGTTCAGCAAAGCTGATAGGCACATAAATCGCACAGATTATAAAAACTAGAGCTACAAAATTGGGTAAAAACCACTCTTATGTTAAAACATTTATAAGCTTTTGTTAAACTGGAGTAATTGGGTTTCTTTAATACATACAATACATTTAAGGTTTATTTTAATAAGTTAAAACAAATAATTGATTTAAGTGGTATACGACAGAACAGCAAATGCTGCTTTCGTCACTGGCGCGGACTGCCATCCGCAGTGGTTAGGTGTGTGTAGTGCTCCCGATTGAATCTTTCGGTAATGCTGTTTACGTCACTGTTCCTCCGTTTAAATTGACATTACCCACGATAATCGCTTATCGGTTAAGAGGAGCAAATAGTACCATCGATTGTCTTAAGCTTCATCGATATTTAGCTCATCCTCTTTGTCATCAAATAAAGCGAAACTGTCGATAGCGCTATCTAAATGTGGCGAGTTAAGCTTGACCAGCAAAATATCTTCCAAGGTTTCGCTACTTAGTCGATTGCGATTATCCGCCAGTATTATTTTTAAGGATGATGCTTACACCTCCACATGTACAATTGATGTGATCACTTTTTTAAGAGTTCAAGCCAATGCTATAATCAATATAGAAATGGTTTACTTAGTTTATTGTAATACTATACAAAATTTAAATCAAATACTCTGACAGAATAGCAGAGCTCGTAAAATATGCGCAACCGAATTTTTGTGCTCGGTCTGCTCAGTCAAAAGACCGAAAAAAAGAGATAAAAATCGTTCAGGGTCTGAACAGCAGGGCTGAGCGTAACAAACGAGTCAGTCTCTTACTGACCTCTCGCAACGAACTCAATCGTTCGTCGCTCAGCTACTGAGAGTCAGTAAGGGAACAAAGCAAGCAACGAGATCTCAAAAAAGGTCTTTATTTTTATTGTTGTGTTTGCTTTATGTTGTTGCCTTAAATATTTCGTCGAACGAGAAATTCTGTAAATCAATCTTGTCACCTAAATATAAATTTAAAATGAAAAAGAAATTTGTGTAATGACCAAACAAAAATCTTTATGTATTAAAAATGATATAATGAAATGAAATAATAAAAAACTTATAACTATAAAATTAGGATTTAAGTTTAACAATTAATAAAGAATTAATATTCTCGGCACTTAAAGAGGATCGTCATTCATTTAAATTGAAATAAAGTGCAGAGAATGACCTTTCCAACGATACTTGCGTTGCTGGTGTGGCTAGCACCCCCTTAGCAACTTCGGTAAAAATCTTTGATATTTGCCGTTAGTGGTAGCCGACCATGAACTAAATTGAAATTTTCTATTTCCATATACAGCTTGGATAGTTTATCAGAAACTTCTTCTCCCACCACCTCTTGCACTGTCTGAATTCCATCTAGAAGGCTCGAGAAAAGTGATGTCCCTGAGAATTGTTACTTTTTGAGGAAGGAGCAAGGAAAATGGCATCCGCTTCATGGCTTACATTGGCATTAATCTTAAATTAAGATTCTTAATAAATAAATGAATATTATATATTACTATTATTATATATACTTCAATTGTTGGGGGTATATTAAGAAACATTGAACATTGACTAGTATAAAACAAGGACGATTTTAGTAGCTAAAAACACAAATATACAAACACATAATTCCTTCTAGTAGACGAGACTTGTATGATCGTAGTTTAGTGCCTTACATGATTTAAATTAAAATAACGGCTAGCGATTGAATTAAAATTTTGTTTCGCTAAAATTTTCTGTTGCTCGGTCAAAATCAAATTAACTTTGGGATCTAAATAAATTGCAGACAACAAAGCTTCGTTTTCAAGCAATTTAGTTTCGACAAATTTTAGTTGAGTAAATAACTGCTTTGCTATCATGCTTTCGCTGTTTTTACATTTCAGCCTTAGTTTCATCCATTCAATCAAAAATCACTATAAGTTAGATCAGGGGTGCTCAAAGCTGCGTTATGGATGTGCCCGCACCAATACAAATAAAATAAATCGCACGCACACATGTAACTTAAATTTTTTTTGTTTCAATGTGTACACTGGAAAAAAATAGGAACATGTTTCTTCAAGTGAAAAATTACAAATTACAAATGAAAATATGCGAATAGAATAGATGCGTAAGACGATTCACAACAAAGTATAGTTTTTCGTTTTCTGTGTGTACGAAATATTAAGGCAACAACAAATTACATTCGGATAAACGACGAGCCACTCACGGAACAACAATGTCTATGACGCACAATTGCAAAGTGTGGGCTGCACAACGCACAAGCTGCACATTGTTCAAGGCCATAGTGTCCAACATATCCATTTTTTCGTTGCCCTTGTCGTCATCATCTAGTTGATCCTGAATAGCATCTTCATTAATTAGCTCAATGGCCTTCACCACGTTTCTGCCATTGTCAGATGTAATGCTAAGCACCAAATATATACTATGATATGAAAATATTCTATTAAATATTAAAACTACTTTCGCTTGATAACCTTAAAATTTGATCAACCTTAATATTGTATTCCTTGATAATTTCAATAATTTTATTTTTAAACCCCGTACTTAAAAAAAAGTACAGGGGTCTATTGGGTTCGTCTTAACGAAAATCTGTCTGTCTGTCCGTCTGTATGAGCGCATACATCTCACAGACTATAAGAGCTAGAGACACCAAAATTGGTATGTAGGTTCCTCTATATTGTAAGCAGATCAAGTTTATTTCAAAATTCGGCCACGCCGCCTTTATCACCCACA